>NC_046172.1:27832324-28036662 GCF_011064425.1 Rattus rattus
AAAAACTCAGGTGATAGCAACTGGTGAGGATGGAAGAGGAACACCTCCATTGTTGAGGGGTTGCAGATCACACAACCATTCTGGAATCAGTCTGAGGTTCCTTGAAATTGGATTGAACTGCTCTGAGGATCTAGCTAGCCTCTCTTGGGTGACACTGTGATGCCCCAACATATATAAAAAGACCACGTGCTCCACTATGTTCATGTAGCCTTATTTATACTAGCCAGAAGCTGGAAAGGCCCCAGATGCCCTTCAACAGAGGAATGGATACAGAAAATGTGGTACATCTACACAACAGAATATTGCTCAGCTATCCAAAACAATGACTTTAAAATGGCAAATGGTGAACTGGAAAATATCATCCTGGAGTGAGGTAACTAATCACAGAAAAGACATACATGGTATGCACTCATTGATAAGTGGCTGTGCCCAAATGCTTGAATTACCCTAGATGCCTAGAACAAATGAAAACAAAAGGCGGATGATCAAAAAAATGGATCTTCCTCCTTCTTTAAAAGAACAAGAATACCCTTGGCAGGGAATAGAGAGGCAAAAGATTAAAACAGACACAGAAGGAACACCCATTCAGAGCCTGCCCTACAGGGTTGCCCCATATATACAGCCATCCAATTAGACAAGATGGATGAAGCAAAAGAAGGCAGGCCGACCCGGATTTAATGTAGATTGCTCCTGAGAGACACAGCCAGAATACAGCAAACACAGAGGCGAATGCCAGCAGCATACCACTGAACTGAGAACGGGACCCCCATTGAAGGAATCAGAGAAAGAACTGGAAGAGCTCGAAGGGGCTCGAGACCCCTTATGAACAACAATGCCAAGCAACCAGAGCTTCCAGGGACTAAGCCACTACCAAAAGACTATACATGGACTGACCCTGGACTCTGACCTCATAGGTAGCAATGAATATTCTAGTAGGATCACCAGTGGAAGGGGAAGCCCTTGGTCCTGCTAAGACTGAACCCCCAGTGAACATGATTGTTGGGGGGAGGGCGGCAATGGGGGCTGGATGGGGAGCAAAACACCCATAAAGAAGGGGAGGGGGAGGGATTAGGGGGATGTTTGCCTGGAAACTGAGTAGGGAATAATACTCGAAATGTAAATAAGATATACTCAAGTTAATAAAACACACACACACACACACACACACACACATATATATATATATATATATATATATATATATATTCTAGTGAGTTCTTTCACTCATTCATATGGGTTCCTATAATTTCTAATAAGAAAATCATTTTTCATGGGTATGTGAAAAAAATCTCTGGAACTTCTTTTAAGTGTTTCCATTATATAAGTACTGCCTGAAAATTGACTTTTTAAATTTTATTTAGTTTTCAGTGGACAAAATAAATAAAATTTTCTTAATATCAATTCATGAAATTTCAAGTTTCAGGAAAGTGACCTGCAGAAATGTGAAGGTCTTTGTAAACAACATTATAGTATATGTAATTTAATGGTTTATTATCATTTCTGACTTGAGCTAGAATCACTGAGGAACCTCAAATTTGTGTGTGTGTGTTGTGTGTGTTGTGTGTGTGTGTGTGAGAGAGAGAGAGAGAGAGAGAGAGAGAGAGTTTACTGAGAAGATTAACTAAATACGCAAGATCTACCCTCAATACCAAATGCTGTCATTCCATGGGCTGGGGTCCATAACTTAATAAACAGGAAAAAGTGAGCTAACCAAAAGCAATTATTTGTATTTCTTTGCTTCCTGGGTTCAGAAGTCAAATGATCCGTTCTCTCGTGGTCCAGCCACCCTTCTTTCCCGACCGTAGTGGACTGTATCTTTGCAGACTGTGATCCCAAATAAATCTTCCCACTTTAAGTTACTTCTTACCAGGTTTGGTTAAAGCAATAAGAAAAATCACTACCACCTGCAAGATACTAGATTGTCATACTTGTCAGGTACTTGGTTTGTTTCCCATAATTTTGTTATGAACACATTCTTCCTCCAAAAATACAAACATTCCACAAAGCCACAAATCACTCTATCTTTTTTCTTCTCCAAAAAGTAATCACTATCTGTTAGTATCAGATTATTACACTATTGTATATGCTTTTATATATTTATATGGTATTTTTCTCCCCACAAAGTTTCATTGCTTAAACTGGTTGGGTTATGAATATTCTAAATTACTTGCATTCAACAATTAAAATGCCTAGAAGCTTTTGCATAGAGAAGAAGGCCTAGAGCTTTTGCATAGAGACAGTATTTTAGTTGCTTGATAATTTACATAAAAGCTAAGTATTTCAAAATGATTTTCTATAAAGTATCAAATGTCATATTGTCATTATAATCCTATTGTTTTTATAATGCTATTGCGCAAAAGTCAGTTTAGGGAAAATGTTTTATTTTCTGATGTCCTTTAAAAGAGCAATACTGTACCTAACAGAAATATTGAGAAATAAAAACTTTTGCTATCTGTTTATGGAAGTCAATTTCAGACCATTCTGGACAGAGTCTTTGAGACCAACATTGTTCCTCAGCTGCTACTCAGTTTGTTTCTGCGTGCATATATATGCTGATGTTCTACTGGTCTGGTCTTAGATAATTCTGGAATGTCAACAATCTCACCTTTATGTGTTGTTCAATGATAATTCACAAATTGATGGGCTTAGAGCAGATATGCACTGATAGTGAGTTTCTAAAATCTAGAGTGGCTTTACAAAGTGATTTTCATCCTCAAATGATGGATTACTTACTTCATTTATTGCTTGAACTAAATGACTCACAAAAGCAACTTAAGGAATGAAGGATTTGTTTTGGATCATGGATGAGGGGATACATTTCACCATGGTGGGAAGGCATAATGGCAGATCAAGAGTGAATTTGTAGTGAAGATGCAAAGTGAGGGGTTACAGACAAGGCTATATGGTTTGGAGTACTTTCTACCCTTATAAGGGCTCAGGTTTGCTTCCAAGAGCCCACATGGTGGCTTGCTTACACTTGGTTGTAACTCCAGTTCTAGAGGATCTGGTACCCTATTTGGACCATCAAGGGTACCAGGCAAGCATTTAGTACACTTACGTGCAGGACAAACCATATATATTTCACTTTGATGTGTGTGTATATATATACACATACATATATATATATATATATATTTCACTTTTATATATATTGTGAGTTAGTAAAATATAGAGTATATATATATATGTATGTATATATATATATATAAAAAAAGTGTGTATGTGTGTATATGTGATCATGCACATATTTATGTATATATGTTTATTATGTTATACATATGTATTTATGAATATATATAATTTTTAAATAATAAAAAGTAGAAATGAGTACTGGAGAAATGGCTTAGTGGGTAAAAGTATTGCTATTCCTACAGAAGAACTGAGTTCTCTTCTCAGTAACTATGTGGTGATTCACCATCTGCAATTCCAGTTTCCCTGAATCTGACATCCTCTTCCAGCTTCTATGGGCATCTGTATGCACATGCTTTGTTTACATACATGCAAACCGAACCTGCATTGTGTGTGTGTGTGTGTGTGTATTTGTGAATACACATAAAATAATAAAGAAAGAAAAACAGGAATGAGAGCTGGTGCTCAGTCACGAGTCCTTTGATTCAGTCCCCAACTCTGGCCCATTGTATGGAACTGCCCCCATCCAGGGTATAGCTTAAGTTTATAAACTGTAACCTGTACCTCTCTGAAAACACCTTTTGAAACATGCAAATAGGTAACTCCTACTTCTCTGACTCTAAATATGATGACATTGACAATGAGGATCCTCTACTCACTATGGGGACTATAGCTTTTATATTTTGACACTGAAAATTGTAGGGTATCCAAACATAGATTATACATTTACACATGGAGAAAGGTGATTTCTCAGACCACATAGTCATAAAGAAAAAAATGTCAATTCTTTAAAACTCACAGAATGCTCCAAGTAGTAGCAACATATCATAGCTTGGGAGTCCACTAAGTCCCCAGAACACTGAGCTCTACTGCAGAGTTTCTGAATCACAGTCTGGAGTTTGCCAAGATTCCTTGCTGATTTGTATGCACCTTAAAACGTAAGAGGTGCTATTTCAATGTTAATATTTGAAGACTTTGTTTTTTTCCTACTTAGTCGCCGATAGTGGTTTCATTGAAATTCCAAGGAATCTTAAGGGACACTGTTTGCAGAGACTTTGGGAGACCATAATATTGGTAATAATGGACCAATTGAGCAGTTCCTGGTATAGCTCTAGCAAGCCATGCAATTGATAAGCTCAATACATTGCATGGGGGTCCCAAATGCTCTAAGTACTGACCCTAAACAATTATGTCTGACACTGAGAGATTAGGACAGTGACACATGGACAGGTTTGAACAAATCAGTATGAGATAACACTGTAGAGACAGATAAAAGGAATTGTGCCTTTGTAATACCCAGTCTTGTCATGTCTTCACTTAACAGTTAAATTCAGTGAACTGTGATTTTATTTTTTAATATTAACACTGGGTGGTCTATAAGACCTGACTTCTTACTCTGTGTTATGACTTAAAATTAGACCCGAGTCTTTTTCTTTTTTCTTTTTTTTTTTTTTCCGGAGTTGAGGACCGAACCCAGGGCCTTGCGCTTGCTAGGCAAGCGCTCTACCACTGAGCTAAATCCCCAACCCCAAGACCCGAGTCTTTTTCAATAGTCTTTCTTAATGCCACGTGATAATATATTTTAATATTGAAATATTATTCTTCTATAGCAAAATTAACACAGATCCTTATATCAAATATATTTGGACAATTGTATGTGTTATTCATAAAAAATAAAATAAAATGTTATTTCTATAATTTCAGAAAGCTCTTTTGTACTCCCTTCTGGTTAATTTAACTACTATCTTAATTTTTGTATCACACCTGAATTTTCCCATTTCAGTACTTCATATAAATAGATTTATGAATATATACTCCTGTATTATTTCAATCATCATAAAGTTACTAGGACTATCCATGCTTCAATGGACATGATATTTTTAATGTCTGAATAGTAATTGTTTATATGAATCTGCCCAGTTTTATTCAATTCTACACTTTTGACATATATGATTTCCAGTGTTGTACTGTGATGAATATGATATGTCTCTCTGATAATTTACAAACAATTTGTTTTGTTATCATGAACTGTTTATTTATCTTAAATAATTACACAAGAATGAAGTCTCTGGCTCAGAGAAAATATAAATGATTAATAATCAGAACACTGCCCAACAGTTACTGAAACAATATGCCTTACTTTGTATTCTGGCTAAAAATGTTTCCAAATTCTAGTTACTTTTGATTTTCTAACAATATTTTATATTGTTGTCCTTTAATATTTTGTTACATTTGCATTTCACTTATAACTAAGGAGGTAGGAGTTTATGTTGTAGACTTAGCTGTGTTACATGTAATCTATATTCTTGAAAACATTAGTGCTTATTTTTTACTGTTGACTTTAAGAGTGTTACAGACAGGCTTTAGCCTCAGAACTGGCTGGAGTCATGTTAAATGTTGTCTAATTGTCTTTTTTTCTTTTCAGTCCTCATTCCTGCCCTGGAGAACCTGTTGAATGACTAATCTGGCTTGTTCAAATGGCACCTCAACATTGGGCTCCAGTAAGCAGGGTACAGTGAAGTACACCATAGGAATTGAAAGCACATGCGAAGGAAAGTTAAAAAAGATTTGGGCCAGTGGTGAATAAATCTTGTAAAAAGGGACAAGGTACTGACCGGTAAAGTGTTTTTGTGTATGTGTTCTTTAGAGTTATGCTAAAATCTAGAGAAACGAAGATAATTCTCATAGATGTTTTTAGCCTTTGGACCCTGACTAGAGACAGTTTACACCCTATGCATGAGAGAGAATGGGTTTGAGAAAAGCTGTCCTCCCCGACTCTCTGGGGATGCTTTGACCAAAGAGAAGGAAAATGAGCGTAAGCTTTTTTTGGATATCTCCTAGGGACAGAAGGAGTTTGGGAGAGGTCTTGCCTCCTTGCTGGCTCCTATTGGAGAAATGCTTATTTCTGGTTCTGGGTCCCTTAGGTAGGATATCTGGGTCCCTTTGGTAGGCCACCATCTAGTTCTTTCCCCTCTCTGTTTATTGTCTGTCCCTTGGTGCACCAATCTGTCCACGCCTGTAAGTTTGTATTTTTTGTTTCATTGCTTGAATGTTGTTCTGTGTTTCATGTTCAAAAGAAAAAACAATGGTTAAAACTTTATCTGCTGGTCGTTCACCCCTTGATTTAGTTTTAACTCGTTTCAAATAAAATAAAATAAAATAAAAAGAAGTCTCAATTGACCTTTGGAGCCCTGGACCTGTCTAGAAGTCTAGAGTAGCTGGAGAAGCCTTGCCAGAGGTTGATTGTACAGGCTGCTCTTAAAGGGGCCAGCAGCTTCTAGACTTCAATGGTAAGGAAGCTGGTAGTTTTTCCTAGAAAAATTTCTGTGATTGTGTTTATTGACTTCAACAGGTGACAAGGTGCTCCTCTCTTGAAAATTACAGGTAGAAAAGTAAGAAAATAGTGTTTGGTCTAAATATAAAAGATATATGTAGCCATTTCGTTTTTCTTTCTGACTGGCATTAAATGTATAAATATGCTCTGCATGTCTTGGCTATAGATTATGGCTGTAAGGTTATTGGGTATGATTAAAAATTTGTAACATTGGTAACAGAAAGTTGGCTTAAAACTTGGAGTCATTTTAGACAACAAATGGCATGAGCCAACCCAGGGAAACAGATCTCTAAAGATACGTCTAACTTGGGTAATATTTTGTGTAGTTCTTATCCTAGAAACCAGACTTATAAAAGATAAGATTTAGGGAAGTATCTCTTTGAGGTATTGGAGGCTGCAGAGTTGTGCGTTCTTGTGCAGGAATTGGCAGCCAAACATTATAGCATGAGGGATGGACTTGGTGTTGATTTTGGAGAGACTAGATTGTTGGAGATTGAGTTTTGCTTTCCAAAGTTGTGGTTGTGCTCTGGTATTGCAAGTGAAACTTGAAGATTGTGGTTAAATTGCCAGTGTTATGTTGGCTGCAGATTGCGGTTCGATTACAGGCTCAGGATTTTAACTCACACATATTTGTAATTAAGAAAAAATCAAGCAGTTAGAGATTGTTGCAGGATTTGAGAAGGGTTGATGAGGCTATGGAATTGGTGAGAGCGTTACAGCCTGTTTACTTACTCCAACACTATTTCAGGAAATGCATACAGAATTATTAAGGATTTGGAGGATTGTTTTTATTCTGTTCTTTTGCATCCTGGTGATTGTAAAAGATTTGCATTTAGTGAGCTTGCTTGTAATTTTGGAGAGCCCATGAAGCAATATCATTGGAACGTTTTTCAAAGTAATGGCTAATAGCCCTACATTATGTAAATCTGTCGCTGCTTCAATACAAGAAGTTAGGACTTTGAATCTTCCAGAGTATATTATTCATTATATGAATGGTATTTTATTAGCTGATCCTCTGAAGGAGTTTTTCCTACAAGCCTTTGCTCTTGCAATGAGCTTTCAATTTTGGAGATAGTTGTTGCTGCAGAAAAGATTTAAAGACAATGTCCTTTTCAATTGGGGGACATTTGTTATATCTTAAATTCTGGCACAGAAAATTCAAGTAAGAAAAGATAATATACTTTAATTTATTTTAAAAAGCTGTTAGGAGGTGTTAACTGACTTAAGACCTCACCTCGAGTTCACCACAGGAGGACTTAAGCCGTTGTTTGATATCCTCAGGGGGGATGCAAATCCTAATTCCCCTGATAACTGATGAGGGAGGAATAGCTCTGCAGAAAGTAGAGCAAGGTATTCGTTAACAACAAATACTTTATATAGACTATGATCAATTGTTGACTGTTTGTACTCACAGCAGTCCTTTGGCAAAAGGGACGATTAATGTGGATTCATCTTTCTTCATCTCCAAGTAAAGTTTAAACACTATTGTGAAGCTGTTATTGTGTTAATACAGAATTATAGTATAGAATCATAAAAGTGTTTTGGAAAGAATATCTTAAGAAACTGATGACATATTTATACATTATTCTAAACAGCAATTAAATTGGTTATTGCAGAATACTGAAGTTTGGCCTATTGTACGTGCAAACTTTCCAGGCAAAATTGATAATCATTATCCAAAAGACAATTTGCCTCTATGCATGCTTTTGTGTTTCCTGTAAATTTACGCAGTCCATAGAAAATATGCTTACTGTATTTACAGGTGGATTTTCTAATGGGTGGGAAGTATATGTAATTGGATCACATGTTCATTCTCTTTAGTTACCCCTCCTTCAGCACAAATAATTGAACTACATGCTGTAGCTGCTGTTTTTGAAATGTTGAAAAATCAACCTTTTGATTTGTATACTGACAGCCAATATATAACTTATGGTTTACAATTGCTTGAAACTGTTCCTTTTCTAGATATTGCTAATTCTCAAATTTTGCAATTATTTATGCAAATACATCTCAACTTAAGAGAATCTCTGTTCCTTTATAGGCCATTTAAGAACTCAGAATGGATTGCCTGGACCCCTTAACGAGGGCAATGCTACAGCAGATTTGTATACCTGGAAGATTTTAGGCCTTACATAGGAACAGTTAGCCAATCTCATTCTTTACATCATCAAAATAGTAATAGCTTGAGACAATAAATTCATATGTCTAGAGATTGTGTAAGTCCTCAGTGTCTTCAATTTCTTCCTGTACTACATAATGGTGTTGATCTCTGAGGACTTATACTTAATCAATTATGACAAATGGATGTTACTCAGATTTCTGATTTTGGAAAATTAAGACATATGACTCTTTTTGACACCTTTTCAGGCTTTCTAGCTGGCAACTGCTTTAACAGGAAAAGCAACTAAAATGTAATTACTCATTACCTACTTTGCTTTTCTATGATTGGTGTTCCATATCAGATTAAAACAGGTAATGGAACTGGCTACTGCAGTCAAGCATTTGAGATATTTTGTGGACAATTTAATATTACCCATTATACTGAGATTCTTTATAACTCTCAAGAACAGGATTTAGGAAACTTTAAAACAATATCTTCATAAAATAAAAAGGGGATGTTATATCCCTGTATACCACACAATTATTCAAATAATGCTCTTTTTATTTTAAATTTTAAAATTTGGATGCCAAGGAACTCTGAATGTCTATGGTACCCTATAACTAGGCATACTTATGTGTAGATGAAATGAAAGGATCCATTTACTGGCATATGGCATGATCCTGATCAGGTATTTAATATGGGGAAAAGGGGATGTTTGTGTTTTTTCTCCAGGATACTGAAGGAGTGTGCTAGCTGCCAGAGTGACTGGTGAGACATGCTAATCCTGGGACAAAGAATGATGCTGACCTGTGAGCTTGCTGAGTGCCCTGACAATGGTAACTAGGAAGCTGTTTTGGACATATGTTTCTGACACACCTTTGTTTGCCTATATCTCAGATTGGAGAAGCTGCCTTCCTTCAAACATTTAGACCTTGTGCGATAGAGAACATTAAAATGGTGGAAACTGCCTTCAAAACATTAATCAAATAAAAGAAGTCATAATGACTGTCAGGGACCCGACGTCCGAACTAAGCAAAGCTAGAGCCCTGACCTGAGCAGATTCCTGAGAAGGGCTTGACCTTTTCAAAGAACTTGTCCCCGGTAGACTGTTGCCTCATTGCCTGAGGAGAATATCTTGCAGTTTAATGATTCACCTTATGTCCTTGGGCACTTCCCAGTACTCCCCCCGCCCTAAGCTTCAGTTCCTGCTTCAATTCCTGCTTCAGAGCTATAAATGCTATACATTCCTCTCAATAAACGAGACCTTGACAACAGAACCTTGCTTGGTCTCCTTCTTTCCTCCCCCCACTGACCCTCAGGTAGCACCTCTTCGGGACCCTGAATAACTGGACCTGCTGCACTGGTCAAGTGGGCGCCGAACAGGACCCCAAGCACTGCCAACTACCAGGCGACAAAGACACAGAGATCCAGGAAAACTGAGGACCCTTCAGGACGACGCTTTCAAGCGCCCTGGCAAGGGGAGGTAAGATGGGCCCTCAAATAATTGTAAGCCCTTTGTCATGGGGAAGGTACTGTCTAAGGAAGCTTGTTTCATAGGAGAGATCAAGCGCTCACTCAGGGAGAGAGGAGTAAGAGTGAAGAAAAAGGATCTCGTTACATTTTTTTTTTTTATTTGTGTCAGAAACTTGTCCTTGGTTTATTATTGAAGGACCAGAAATTAGCTCCCTATAGTTGGGACAAGGTTGGAAAGTGTTGAACTTACTTATTGTAAGAAAAAAGGATCCGAGGCAGTTCGAATCAGGAGATAGCATCTGTGTCTTTGTGTCTTTTGTGTTTTAATGCGGCTAAACTCTGGGTCTGTATTTACACTGGGTCTGTATTTGCTGCCAAGTTCTGGAGTTCTGGTTTTACGGTGCTCCATCTCGGGCTGAGAGGGGGCTTTTGTCTCAGGAGAGATGTGCCAGGGGCTCACTGATTGCGCCACCGCCCTGGGAGACTTCCCAGAAGGTGAGGAACAGGGATGCCTGGGAGATTCCGTCTGGGTGCTGGCTGTATTTCCAGAGTGGTCTTTGTCTGTGTGTCTTAGGTCTTGTTTTGTGCTGCTTGTGACTTTGACAATGGGAACTCAGTGATGTGGAACCCACTCCCCTTCATCAGTCTTTGTGAGCTCATGGAAGCTCCCCATCTGAATCAGTTCAGTTTTGTGGCAATCTTGCAGCGCCGCTTGTTTTTTTTTTTTTGTCGCATTTTTGGGGTTTTTTTTGTCTGTTAATCTTTTGATTGTCTTTCTGTGTGACTTGAATGCTTTTGCCCCTCTTCAAAGCGGACCTCTATTTTCTGGACTCCCTTCTTGTTTTCTCTCACCATCCCTTGGGATGCTTGTTAGGTGGCTGTTGTAAAATCTATAATGCTCACTTAGTGTGTTTAGAAACAAAATTTCATGTTTGCCCTGGGTTCCATCGGGATAGGTGTGGGGATAGGCAGTTTTTATTGCAAATGATGTAACATTGCATATGTTAGTACTCTAACACTTCTTGAGACTGTGCCTCAAGGGATCAGAACCTGTATAAGTTTAGAAGTTCTAAAAGGCAGTCATGACCTTTGTGTATAGGTTCAGATAAGCGTCCAGATTGGAATCCTGATGCTAAAGACTTAGTAAGACACAAAAAGAGAGTTGAGAATTACTTAGGGCTATCTTAAGGCAGATCTAGGTGCTGCAAGGGCAGCTAGGACATCTGCTGTTGCCCTACAACACAAGGATTATGGAGAATTCAGGACTGCCATTGACTTAGATATAGAAAGAGGTAAAAAAGACTTTTAGCTGACCTCAGAATCTAACCCCATCTCAGAGATATCCTTCAGAATAAAGCAGATTAGACCTGATATTCCTTTTTAAAGGAGGTCTGTGTGCTACACTAAAGAAGAATGTTGCTTCTATGTAGACCAGTCCAAGAGTAATTAAAGACTCCATGAGTAAACTTAAAAAAGGTTAGACAAGCGACAGAGAGACAAGAGACCATCAGGGATGGTTTGAGCTTTTGGTTAGTAGATCTCCTTGATGAGCTACTCTGATATCTTCCCTTATGGGACCCTTCTTAATTGTGCTTCTGTTTCGATTATAAAGTCCAGATTGTGTTAAATAAGCTAGTTACCTTCATTAGAGAAAGAGTGAGTGCTGTTCAGATTTTGATGTTATGTCAGCAATATCATGTTTTAATTGAGTTCAATGATTAGAACTAGCCACTGTAAAGAAGTGGGGGAATGAAAGGTAGAAGTTTTAAAGTTGCCCCCCCAGACACACAAAAGTTTAGAGTAGAAAAAAAAAATGGGTTAGGCCTGGAATTGTATGTTCAGGAAAGCTCCTCCTAGGGACTATAGAATGGGTAATTACATCAGCTGGTTTGGCAACTCTCTCCCGGAACTAGCTGACCATAAAAAGTTAGATTAAATCTTAGAGAATCTTGAGAAGCAGGAAGCCCTCAGGAACTATTGACCATAAAAGTTAATCTGAGAAAACAGTGGAAGCTCCTGTTGATTTTTCACTGGTATTCTTACATTTCCAATGATGTCCTTCCTACCTTTTCCCAACAGGTTTTTTGGCAGCAATATCCCTCTTTACTGGATACATTTATCCGCTTTTTCTTAACTAAGGGTCCTTCCCACCATCCCTTGCTGGTGGCATATGTCTTGGAAGAGAACAGTCCGTAAGCTCTTTGGAAAGGACCCCTGATTTTAATCTTACCCTACAGCCCTCCCAGGTCTCTTGGCTCAGTCAGCAGCAGGATTTAATGGAAATTAGCAGGCAAGATAGATAATCAATACCCTCAGATAAGTTGATACAGTTTTTCACAAAATTACAGTCCCAGTGGTCTTTCCAAAAGTAACATGTGATCACCCTATGTCAGAGTCCACCTTGTCTTTATAGACGGCTCCTCTAATGGACAAGTCGCATTTTCCATTGATGAGCAAATACAAAACAGTTCTCTACCCCTTTAGATTCCGCTTAGCTGGTAGAGCTTCAAGCCATCCTTGCAGTATGTCATGCCTGCACGATGCACCTTTAACTTATATACAGATAGCTCATATCTTTGCCTTTTCTATCCCCTGTTCAAAACAGTGCCCTATATTCGCCTACCACCAATGCTGCCCCCCTGTTTGCCACCTACAAAAGTATATTCAGAGGCATTCTTGCCCCCTTCTTTGTGGGATACATCTGAACACATACAGATTGCCAGGCCCTTTGGCCGATGGTAATGATGCCATTGATCGCCTCACCTGGCCTCCGTGGCCTTGGCCCAGGGGGCCTTCTCTATGCCCCTTATACTTGCCTCCAAAAAAGCACATGTGACTTACATCACTTTAATGCACAAACCCTTAGGATTAAATATAAGATCACTCCGGAACAAATTCCAAATAGTCCATAATTACAAAGGTGTGGACCCTACTGCCTGGACTCCCACCTAGGGGTCAACCCCGTGGGCTTGTTCCTGGAGAGCTCGGGCAAATGGATGTCACCCATCTTCCCTCCTTTGGTAAATTAAAGTATATTCATGTCACCAGAAATAATGGAACTTAAGTGAGAGTGCCAGACAAGCGGGCAACCTGTGCAGCCTAAGACACGGGGCTTCACAGACCAGGTGCTGGTTGTGGATGCATACCATATAGACAGAACTTCCTCCCACTGATAGTTTAAGAAAGGCAGAGATGTTGGCGACCAGGACCGGACTGAACTGCAGGACTAGGCAAAGCTAGAACCCTGCCCTGAGCAGATTCCTGAGAAGGGCTTGACCTTTTCAAAGAAAGAACATGTCCCCAGGAAGACTGTTGCCTCTTTGTCTAAGGAGGATATCTTGCAGTTTAGTGATTCACCTTATGTCCTTGGACACTTCCCAGTTCTCCCCCCCACCCTAAGCTTCAGTTCCTGCATCAATTCCTGCTTCAGAGCTTCAAATGCTGTACATTCCTCTCAATAAACGAGACCTTGACAAGGACACTGCTTGGTCTTGCTCCTCTTTCTCGCCCATTCTCCCACAGGTATGGGTTCGCCTGGACCCGCACAAATAACTGGGTCCCCGCTGGTGGGGGCACAGAAGCATATCTTTCTATCATAGTTCAGACTGCCTCATGGCTCATCAGGCAAGACTTCTATGCTTGTAGTCTGATGGTTGAGATGTGGAAGCTAGGGGTATAGAATTGTCATTCTCTGCTGCATGAAATGTCTTTTCTGTCATATTTACTTCTGATTTTATGAGTCTCGCTCTTAAAAGCATCTTTTCATAAGACTTACCTTTTTGTTTAAAGGTGTTCTGGAGTTACTGAGTGTTCTGAAGACTCCTGTTCAATAGTCAGATTATCTTTTGCCGCAACAATGGTTGTTGCAGACACCTCTGAACTCTGTGGTAGGTGCCACAGGCTACCATCTTTGTTGCCCTAAATGTAAACCAACTCTTAGTTTTTTCCCTAAAAAAAGATAGTCACAGTGCAAGACTTATCCCAAGTCACATGGCCATTCGTCTTGTAAAGGGAGCACACCAGACAACCCCACTCAATTATTTGTAAAAAGAAAAGTCATTCCTAAAACTGCACTTGGCACCAACTATAAAACCGTAGTTTTCTAAGCTTATATTGGTCTATATTTGTCAATATTCACCAGTGTCTGGAAAATGCTTTAATTTTAAATCAGACATAAAATCAGTTGGCTAAGAAGTAAACCCTTAATACATAAATATTGGGGGTTGGGGATTTAGCTCAGTGGTAGAGCGCTTGCCTAGGAAGCGCAAGGCCCTGGGTTCGGTCCCCAGCTCCGGAAAAAAAGAACCAAAAAAAAAAAAATACATAAATATTGTCTGGTAGAAATACTGTCAAAAATAATATATCTTTATCAATAAACTGTTGATGTTTCATTCATGAGGCTTTTTGTTATGTACCAGTCACATCTCTAAATGCTTTACCTATATTTAGTCATTGAATCATCTAGCACTATGATATAAATAACCACTTATTCCCATTATATAGACAGAGAAGATTAACTACTCTGATGTTTAGAAAGTGGTAAAAGGCAATAGTTCTCATAGTTTACTTATTTCTATCAACCTTTAGGTTATTGTTTTTTCTCTGAATCTGTTGTTCACTTTATATTTTGGCTTTTTATAGAATATTGCAAGATATGGATCATTGACAGGTATTATTATTCAGGAATGTGGTTTGCAAATACTTTCTGAAAGTTCACAACTTGCTTTCTTATCTACCCCCCCCCCGGAGCTGAGGACCAAACCCAGGGCCTTGTGCTCTACCACTGAGCTAAATCCCTAACCCCCTGCTTTTTTATTTCTTAAACAATGCCTTTGGACAAGCAAAGTATTTTAATTTTTATTAAAGTCATGCTTTTATTATCACATATATCAGGTTGTTTTAAAATACATTTGTATTTTTGTCAAGACTTTCAAGGGATTAGTTTAATTAAACTGAACTATAACTACTGGCATATAGTTCTATAATCAACTATGTAGTTATTTTTGTGCAAGTATATACATTAAGTGGCCTTATATTTTTGTGCATCAGCAGATGGCCAACAGGAAAAAAACTCAGTGGCATCTTTGGAAGTTTAGTTTTTCATAATATCATGTCAGAGCTCTTTCTTTCTCTTTTCAATTTTATCTTGCTTAATTATTTATTTTTATTTTTTGCCCTTTAAGTAATTAATCACAAAAATATAATTATTTTGTTTCTTCTGGTAACTTCAGGGTTTCTGTTGGATTATTGTGAACTCCTTGGTCTGTAATATTTAAGGAATTGTCTCAGTGTAATCTTAGGTTGGCACCATTTCAAGAAACCTCAGAAAGAAAAAAGTGGCTAGAAATATACTAGATTTTTGCTTCTTGCTAGAATACAAGATATGAAATGAGAACATTATTTTCACCTAACCACAGATACAATCTTGAAAAGGTACAAAATCAAGTTTTATAACACACATGTGATAACATATACAAAAAATATAAATGAACTAAGTTCCAGAAAGCTGCAAGTCAAATGAGGGAAAATAGACCTTCACCTGTCCCAGTTCAAAGCCTAATGGCAAGTAGGGGAAAAAATCTAAGCCTGAGGAGAAAATACAGTATCTCTAATAACTGTTTAGGGGTCTAATATGGTTTGGCATGACCAATAAAATTGCTAATGTGAGCTGAAGAGATAGCTCAGTCAATAACGTGTTTGCTGTGCAAGGCATGAAGACCTGAATTCACTTGCAGAACCTACATTTAAAAAAAAATTCAAGTATGGTAGTATGTTCTTGGAATCAGCATGCTGGTGAGTTAAGATAGACCCTTGCAGCTCATTTATTAGCCAATCTGGTCTATTTGGCAAGCTTTACAACAGTGAGAGACCCTTCTCAAAAAGCAAGGTACATAGAGGCTGATTAATGACACTTCAGGCCCATCTCTGTTTTCTATATGCACAAACACATAAACACATACATGCACACACACACACAATGCTAAGAATCTCAGCTACAGAACAAGCCTTCCCTGACCTATCAAAACAAATTATTCATTGGTTGTCAATAAGTGTACAAGAAATTTTGCCAAAGTGTGTTATGGGCAGAAATGGATTTTCTCTTTAGATAATTAGAGTCTTTCCCATGTTCATGTTCTCCAAAAGTAGATCTGAGAAAAATGTTACTGAGGCACGCTGGGTCCTCAGGCACTGTAGGACTGTGGCTTGTGACATGAGCTAAGATAAGCCTGTCTGTAACTCTCCCTTTTTTTAAAAACATGACTCCAGCCAATTCTGACACTGAAGCAGAGGTTTTATTTTCCAATCTGCTTTTATACCACTTTAATTACAGAATAATAAGACCAGTTCTGGGTCCAGGAACAACTAGGCTCCTGTAAACACCTTTCTAGGAACTAATCAGGATGACCAAGAGAAAAGGACTGCCACACATGCTTCCACTGAGTCTGTTCTGAGCTTTGCATTAAGTCAAATGCAAATGTTCTTAATCAAAGCCCATTTCCTGAGCCCAAGCCCAAAGCCAGATTCCTGCCTCAGCTTATTTCTTTTGTCCTGATAATATCAGATTCCTGCAAAGTGTATAGAAGCCCCTAAAGGTTCTCTACGTTTCCCCCTTATTTATTTCATAAATAAGACTGAGCCTGTCTTAGGTCATTATGACAAGAAGGCTTTCCTTACCCATCATGGAATATGCATTATCGAAAGCAATGATATTCTGTCTTAGATTGGTAAGGCTCTGTGCAGAATCTTACCCATCCTTGGCTTGCCAGCCTGTTAACTTAATAACTCTGGATGGTGGTCAATTTTCATTTCAAGCCATGTATATTGGTGGGCCACATATTGCTGTTGCTAAAGGCTAGCTTTATCACAATGGGCAGGAATGAAAGTATTCCCAGGACAAGAAGGGCTAGGATGATCAAGCTATATATGCTGTTCTCAAAGCTAGACCAAGATGGAAATACTGACCTCAGGCCATGAATAACTTTACCAGCAATATCAGCAGCAAAGTTCAGTAGGGCAGCATTCTTTAAATTTATAATCTCAGTATGCATAGTTAAGACATAGGGAGAGGTGTTAGAATTATGCCAAATACCCTGCAAGCATCTTTGAACCTTTTCCCAATTATAGTGACTATCATTGTAACGTTTAGAAGTAATACAAATCCATTGGTAATTAGCATGACATTTGAGATGGCTTCTTACTCTAAAACTCTGAACAACCTCTCCAATAATTTGAAGAACAGTATCATAAAGATCTGTTGCAGATCTCTCCTGAGAGACACAGACAGAATATGGCAAATACATAGGCAAATGCCAGCAGCAAACCATTGAAATGAGAACGGGACCCCCGTTGAAGGAATCAGAGAAAG
The DNA here is from genome assembly GCF_011064425.1 of Rattus rattus. Taxonomy (NCBI): domain Eukaryota; kingdom Metazoa; phylum Chordata; class Mammalia; order Rodentia; family Muridae; genus Rattus; species Rattus rattus. The sequence continues at coordinate 27,849,728 of NC_046172.1, forward strand.
GACTGAAAGAGCTTGAAGGGGCTCGAGACCCCATATGAACAACAATGCCAACCAACCAGAGTTTCCAGGGACTAAGCCACTATACATGGACTGACCCTGGGCTCCAACCTCATAGGTAGCAATGAATAGCCTAGTAAGAGCACCAGTGGAAGGGGAAGCCCTTGGTCCTGCTAAGACTGAACCCCCAGTGAATGTGATTGTTGGGGGGAGGGCGGCAATTGGGGGAGGATGGGGAGGGGAACACCCATACAGAAGGGGAGGGGAAGGGGTTAGGAAGATGTTGGCCTGGAAACCGGGAAAGGGAATAACACTTGAAATGTAAATAAGAAATACCCAATTTAATAAAGATGGAGGAAAAAGAATGAAGCTGCAAAACAATGAAACTTCCAGTTACGCTGAGTAAATTAATCCTGGAATGTGTAGGATGCCATTCTGCTTCTGAATGCCCATTAGTTTCAAGAGAAAACTAAAAATCAACCTCAAGTAATGAATCAATGATTTCTGAATCACGCAAATATTAACTTTTTTGGGACCAAGGCAGAACCATTTGCTTCCAGATTATCTTCAGATATGAAGTGTCTGAAATGAGGATGCTGATGTCTCAAGGGTAATTAAGGGAATTATTCAAGATAAAACCACCATCATTGTTTCACTTAAATGTTCACTCATTTATTCCTATTGTAATAAATGCATAGAGAAAAAAAAGAGCATCAATCTGTTGTTACAAGTGCCTAAATCCTCTTGAATACTCAAAACTTTAGTAACATTTTTGCTAAATGATTAACAAAAATACCTGTCTTAGCTTTGAGTCAGAGCAATTACAGAAGCAATGGTGCTACCTATTAATGTAATTAAAGCTGCTATATCAGGAAATCAAGCACATTACCCTCTTGCTTCTGCTTAAAACCTGATTCAATTCTTCCAATATTTGCAAGCCTTTGTTACAATACCAGGGTCCTGTAATACACACAAGCAATAAAACAAAAGCTGGAATATAGACCATCATAACAGACATGTCAGATTTCAATACATTAACACAATTAGAAAGTGTACAATCAACACAACTTACATTAAATATTGTAGAAGAAACAAAAGTAATTTTAACATGATCAATTAGTAAAAGATTAGCTTTATAACACATACACTAAAATTTATTAGAAATACATATCCTATCCCAATTTTATCCACTGTAAATGTAGCTTCTACAAGGCAATCATGAATTTTAAATGTCTCTGAAGATGTCCAGATCTAGTCTTCCAAATGAAGACTGTTATTTCCAATATTGGATTTCCAGACCAGTCCACAATTGAGTCAGAATAACTGGTCACATTAAAAAGAGAAGAGTCATTTGACCTGTCCAGCAGGTCCAGTTATTCAGGGTCCTGAAGAGGCACTACCTGAGGGTCAAGGGGGGGAGAAAAGAAGGAGACCTTCCGTTGTTAAGGTCTCGTTTATTGAGAGGAATGTACAGCATTTAAAGCTCTGAAGCAGGAATTGAAGCAGGAACTGAAGCTTAGGGCGGGGGAGTACTGGGAAGTGCCCAAGGACATAAGGTGAATCATTAAACTGCAAGATTTTCTCCTCAGACAATGAGGCAACAGTCTACCAGGGACAAGTTCTTTGAAAAGGTCAAGCCCTTCTCAGGAATCTGCTAAGAGCAGGGCTCTAGCTTTGCTTAGTTCCGACGTTCGGTCTCCGACATCTCCACCTTTCCTTAACTATCAGTGGGAGGAAGTTCTGTCTATATAGTGTGCATCCACAACCAGCACCTGGTCTGTGAAGCCCCGTGTCTTAGTCTACACAGGTTGCCTCCACATCTGTCACTCTCACTTAGGTTCCATTATTTCTGCCAGGGTGGAAGTAGGGTCTGAGATAGACCAGACATGCCTCACAGAGTGCCCAGCTCGGCCATGGCGAGCCACCCTTGCAGTTAGTACTACACCCCAATGGCTAGGAACAATCTTATGTTTAAACACTGGGCTATACATGTGTGTTTTATGAGAGTGGGCTACCCAAATCATGGACCCCTGCTGATCCCGTCATAGGGTCACTTCACATCGGTGAGGTGTGTGCCTGTTATGTGGCACCATAATATTCCCATCATTGACACTTCCACCAGCAACTGATTTTCCAGCCTGAGTTATAGGCTGTATTTAGGGTGGAGAAGTTGAGGCCTGCCGTGGGCGACCCAAGGGGAGTATCACACTCCCCGGTTGTCTCAGCCTCCTCACAATGGAGGTGGTGGTAATGGACTGAGACCTGCTTGGTAGCTGAATCCACCTGGGCCTTGATAAAATCAGTTAACTTTCTAAGCACCCATGGACCAAAGGAGACAAGGAGCAGGACCCAGGATACTGGGTAGAAGAGTGGAGAGCAGGGGAGAGGCAGAAAACCAGTTTTTATACCAGGCTTCACTCTTTTCTCTTTCTCTTTGTCTCTTTTGTAAACTTTCTCTACCTTTTTAGGCTGTTTTCTACTAATCCTGTCTTATCAGCATAAAAGCAGCACTCCTCCTTGAGGGCCGCACAGAGCCCTCCCTGTTGGAGAAAGAGAAGATCTAATCCCCTTCTATTTTGTAGAACAACCTCAGCCAAGGAAGCGACTGAGTCTTTAAGATAGGTTATTCCTTGTTGACGCTCACTGATGTCCCTGTCTATGGCAGCACTGAGCTGATGATAACTCTGTTGGGAGGTAATCAGGGAGGCAACCCCGGTTCCTGTCCCCACAGGTGACAGGCCTAGGAGTACTGCAAGAGTCACAGCAGTGATGGGTTCTCTCTTTGTATGCATGGAGGTGCCTCTTTCCCAGAACTGCAGGAACTCAAGATTGGGCCAGGGAACTCTTGCAGCGGTGGTGGAGTTGGCAGACACCACATCTCTGGCGCCCTTAAGAATCACCCAGGTATAGTTGAAGATCTGGTGAGGCGATGTAGCAAGGGCAGATGTGATGATGCTTCCAGGGATCCAGATGAAGGGGAACATGGTCAGCATGATCTGTAATTAAGCATAGTTAGACTTTTCCTCAGGGTTGTCCCCTGGGTGGGTTAAAGGCCTTAACAAGGCACTCGGGTAGCCAACGGGCACCCCCAGTCTTTGAATCATAAATGCAGGATGATCCATGTCCCCAAATGAGGACCGGATCAGGGCCATACCATTGGGATGTTAATGGGTCCTTCCATAGGACTGGTGCATAATCATAAGAATTATGGGGGTGCCACAGGAGGTCTGCTGCAGTTTTTCCATCCTTGTCCACGACAAGGTAGTTAAGGACAAAGAGTGCATGATTTATAAATTTTTATGATTGCCGGGGAGGGGGAATAATATTCCCCCATTTGATTGTAATTTATGGATCATATTTTTAAGGGTTTGGTAAGCTCTTTTCAACTATACCCTGTCCCTGAGGATTATAAGGAATGCCCGTGACATGTTTAATTCCAAGTTGGGAACAAAAGTCTTTAAAATTAGAACTAGTATATCCAGGTCCACTATCTGTTTAACACTCTTAGGTTGAGGTAAAACTGTGAGGCAAGCCAGAACATGACTTATAACATGTTTGGTGGCCTCCCTTGTTTGCAGGGATGCATAGATAAAGCCGCTAAGGGTATCAATGGTGACATGAATATTTTTAATTTACCAAAGGAGGGAAGATGGGTGACATCCATTTGCCAGAGCTCTCCAGGAACAAGCCCACGGGGGTTGACCCCTAGGTGGGGGTCAGGCAGTAGGGTCACGCAGCCTTTGTAATTATGGACTATTTGGAGAGCCTGTTCCGGAGTGATCTTATATTTAATCCTAAGGGTTTGTGCATTAAAGTGATGTAAGTCATGTGCTTTTTGGGCAAGTATAAGGGGCATAGAGAAGGCCCCCTGGGCCAAGGCCACGAGCCAGGTGAGGCGATCAATGGCATCATTACCATCGGCCAAGGGGCCTGGCAATCTGGTATGTGTTCAGATGTATCCCACAAAGAAGGGGCAAGAATGCCTCTGAATATACTTTTGTAAGGTGGCAAACAGGGGGGCAGCATTGGTGGTAGGCCGAATATAGGGCACTGTTTCGAACAGGGGGATAGAAAAGGCAAGATATGAGCTATCTGTATATAAGTTAAAGGGTGCATCGTGCAGAGCATGACATACTGCAAGGATGGCTTGAAGCTCTACCAGCTAAGCGGAATCTAAAGGGGTAGAGAACTGTTGTATTTGCTCATCAATGGAAAATGCGACTTGTCCATTAGAGGAGCCGTCTATAAAGACAAGGTGGACTCCTGACATAGGGTGATCACATGTTACTTTTGGAAAGACCACTGGGACTGTAATTTTGTGAAAAAACTGTATCAACTTATCTGAGGGGTAATGATTATCTATCTTACCCTGCTAATTGTCCATTCGTCTACAAGTTGACTGAGCCAAGAGACCTGGGAGGGGCTATAGGGTAAGATTAAAGCATTGGGGTCCTTTCCAAAGAGCTTACGGGACTGTTCTCTTCCAAGACATATGCCACCAGCAAGGGATAGGTGGGAAGGACCCTAGTTAAGGAGGCGGATAAATGTATCCAGTAAAGAGGATATTGCTGCCAAAAAACTGCTGTTGGGGAAAAGGGGGTAGGAAGGACATCATTGGAAAATGTCGAGAATACCAGTGAAAAATCACGAGGAGCTTCCTGTTTCTCAAGATTAACTTTATGGTCCAATAGTTCCTGGGAGAAGCTTCCTGCTTCTCAAGATTGTTCTCTAAGATTTTAATCTAACTTTATGGTCAGCTAGTTCCTGGGAGAGAGTTGCCAAACCAGCTGATGTAATTACCCATTCTATAGTCCTAGGAGAAGCTTCCTGGAACATACAATTCCAGGGCCTAACCCATTTTTTTTTTCTACTCTAAACTTTGTGTCTAGGGGGGGGCAACTTTAAAACTTCTACCTTTCATTCCCCACTTCTTCTAGTGGCTAGTTCTAATCATTGAACTAAATTAAAACATGATATTGCTGACATAACATCAAAATCTGAACAGCACTCACTCTTTCTCTAATGAAGGTAACTAGCTTATTTAACACACCTGGACTTATAATCAGAAACAGAAGCACAATTAAGAAGGGTCCCATAAGGGAAGATATCAGAGTAGTCATCCAAGGAGATCTACTAAACCAGCTCTCAAACCATCCCTGATGGTCTCTGTCTCTCTGTCGTTTGTCTAACCTTTTTTTAAGTTTACTCATGGAGTCTTTAATTACTCCTGACTGGTCTACATAGAAGCAACATTCTTCTTTTAGTGTAGCACACAGACCTCCTTTTAAAAGGAATATCAGGTCTAATCTTCTTTTATTCTGAAGGACTATCTCTGAGATGGGGGTTAGGGATTCTTGGAGGTCAGCTAAAAAGTCTTTTTTACTCTTTCTATATCTAAGTCAATGGCAGTCCTGAATTCTCCATAAACCTTGTGTTGCAGGGCAACAGCAGATGTCCTTGTAGCTGCCCTTGCAGCACCTAGGATCTGCCTTAAGATAGCCCTAAGTAATTCTCAACTCTCTTTTGTGTCTTACTAAGTCTTTAGCATCAGGATTCCAATCTGGACGCTATCTGAACCTATACACAAAGGTCATGACTGCCTTTTAGAACTTCTAAACTTATACAGGTTGTGATCCCTGAGGCACAGTCTCAAGAAGTGTTAGGAGTACTAACATATGCAATGTTACATCATTTGCAATAGAAACTCAAGCCTATCCCCACACCTATCCGATGGAAACCTAGGCAAACATGAAATTTTGTTTCTAAAAACACACTCAAGTGAGCATTATAGATTTCTGTAACAGCCATTAACAAGTCACATCCCAAGTGGGATGGGAGAAAACAAGAAGGAGTCCAGAAAATAGAGGTCCGCTGAAGAGGGCAAAAGCATTCAGTCACACAGAAAGACAATCAAAAGATTAACAGACAAAAAAAAACCCCAAAAGTGCGCACAAAAACAAAAAACAAGCGGCCGCTGCAAGATTGCCACAAAACTGAACTGATTCAGATGGGAGCTTCCATGAGCTCACCAAAGACTGATGAAGGGGAGTGGGTTCCACATCACTGAGTTCCCATTGTCAAAGTCACAAGTAGCACAAAACAAAGACCTAAGACACACAGACAAAGACCACTCTGGAAATACAGCCAGCACCCAGACCGGAATCTCCCAGGCGTCCCTGGGTTCCCTCACCTTCTGGGAAGTCTCCCAGGGCAGCGCAATCAGTGAGCCCCTGGCACATCTCTCCTGAGACACGAGCCTCCCTCTCAGCCCGAGATGGGAGCAACTGCAAAACCAGAACTCCAGAACTTGTGAGCAAATACAGACCCAGTGTAGCAAATACAGACCCAGAGTTTAGCCGGCACAAAACACAAAGACACAAAGACACAGATGCTATCTCCTGATTCGGAACTGCCTCGGATCCTTTTTCTTACAATAAGTAAGTTCAACACTTTCCAACCTTGTCCCAACTATAGGAGCTAATTTCTGGTCCTTCAATAATAAACCAAGGACAAGTTTCTGACACAAATAAAAAAAAAAAAAAAAAAAAAAAAAAAAAGGAACGAGATCCTTTTTCTTAACTCTTACCATCTCTTCCCTTAGAGAAGCCTTAAGGTCTTTGATAATCACCACTTCCTTAGACATTTTTTTGCCCATTCTCAATTATACAGAAACCTTTTACGTGCTATGTCTTTCTCTCATGAGTGGTGAGAGCGCTAGTTTCACTTTTTTTGCCTTGGTCTCTGGACAAATACCCCGGGTCCTCAACTTCTTTTTCTGTCTGTTGAGGGTCCGTACCTAGAGCCCCGAGTTGGGCGCCACTTGTCCCCACCAGCGAGGACCCAGTTATTTGTGGGGGTCCAGGGGGACCCATACCTGCGGGAGAACGGGAGAGAAAGAAGAGCGAGACCAAGCAGTGTCCTTGTCAAGGTCTGTTTATTGAGAGGAATGTACAGCATTTAAAGCTCTGAAGCAGGAATTGATGCAGGAACTGAAGCTTTGGGTGGGGGGGGAGTACTGGGAAGTGCCCAAGGACATAAGGTGAATCACTAAACTGCAAGATATCCTCCTTAGACAAAGAGGCAACAGTCTTCAGGGGACATGTTCTTTCTTAGAAAAGGTCAAGCCCTTCTCAGGAATCTGCTCAGGGCAGGGTTCTAGCTTTGCATAGTCCGGCAGTCTGGTCCTGGTCCCCAACACTTCTGTGCTTCCCTCCTGCCCCCAATCAAGACAGGGAGCCACTAAAGAGAACTCTTGAAAAATTGTGATAAGAATGCTGAAGCACAATTCTTCATAACTGATAGCTTCTGGTAGGGGAAAAGATGGTCATTGGAAGTTTAATCTTGCACCACTGAGTATATTGGCAACGAAAATTGGATTTGTTTCTTTTTTAGAGTGGGTCACAAGAGTTGGGGCATACCTGGGAGGACTAGGAAGTGGATGTGATAGGGATTCATGATGTAAAATTCCCAAATAGTCAATGAAAAAATTAAGTTGAAAAAAAGAGTTAATTTCCAATGTGCCACACTTCTCTCCTCTTTCCTATCAGCCTGTGATGTCCCAAGAGGAGGAGAGCCTGCAGGGAAAGTACTTTGGAACAGTCCAGAGCACTTATTGTGGATATGTAGAATTAGCCAAAATGAAAAGTTTGATTTGGAGCCATTGGTAAGTTAAACAAACACAAGTGACATAGAGTACCTTCAGGGCACAGCCTTTTCCTTTGACTGTCCTACTTTGCACCAACAAGGTTAAATCATTTGAATACATTGTCTAAGCAGAGAACTCATGGAGTCTAAAGTCTTTGTGGAGGGGCAGATTCATGTATGAGTACCAAAATGAGTTTGAATTATATTTAAGACAGAGTACTAGCTAGGTATCCAAGGAGCCAATGTAATCAAAGAGCAGGTATTAGACTAGAGGTAGGTTATGGGAAGTAGAGCCAAGAAGATGGAAGCCAAGGAAAGCTAGAGATGGGACAGGAACCAAGCAACAAATTCAATAAGTGGGTCTTCTTTCGGTGTTTTAGTGGATGGTAAAAGAAGAGCCAGAATTCTGTCATTTTGGGTATGGCACTTTAGTAGGTCGTAGGCTGCCAATTGCAAGTTCTAAGGTCATTTATAGAAATAAATAAGAGTTGTTAACCCCAAGCTTGGAAGACAACTATAGAAAAATACACTTTCTTCTGGAGAAATCTTGTGCTCAATATCTTTCTTAGACTTGGGATTTTTTTCAAGCCAGGTCTTCTAAATGGAGCACTCTGAGTTGTTGGCAACTGAAAGAGGTCACTCCTGAAACATTGAAACACCCAATGTAGCCCCTTTGTATATACTTGTCATTTAAATCACAGACTGTCACAACTCTGTTCATGCATGTTTTTAATTGGGTCAGTGATCCGAACAGAGCAGCAGTGTAAGCAGAGCACTTAAAAAATTCTTTCAGTCCTTTTGGAGTTCAGCTCATGGGCTTAACAGACATGTATTGACATAACTAACTTGTTCAACATGTCTTTTTGTAAGTTGTAAGTGAGCAAAAAGTGAAGCGATGCTTTAAACTAACAGATGAGATTTTCAAATTAGGGATAATATACTAATATGAAATATACTAATAGGATCTATATCCCAAAGTGCAGTTACATCATTTAATATAAAGTTGTCTCCTGGTGGGAACTCAAGATTACTTTACAGAAAATATAAATAACATGAGACTTTCTGGGCACGAAGTAATAGTCTGGGATATAAAATTACTTGACTTGTAATATTGGCTGGGCACAGTTACTATTTGTTAAGGATGATAATCACAAATCTGTGGAGAATGGATTATAAAGTCTGGAGAATGGACAATTCTTGCTATGGTTCACCAGAGATCAAACACTGTACACTGTGTTTTTGTTCTTAGTTGTCCCCTTAAGTTAACTAGAGATATAAAATATGACTATTTGCATGTTTGGCATTGAGGTTATATAATGTCATTGTCTTAAGGTTTCCATTGCTATGAAGAAACACCATGACCACAGCAGTGCTTATAAAGGAAAATATTTAATTGGAGCTGGCTTACAGTTCAGAAGTTTACTCCACTATTTTCATGGTGGGAAGCACGATGGCATGCAGAGAGGCATGATACTGTAGAAATAGGTGAGAGTTCTACATCTTAATCGGTAGACAGCAGAAGTGAATGCTATACTGGGTGTATCTTGAGCATAAGAGACCTCAAAGCCTGCTCCCACAGTTACACACTTCCTCCAAGAAGGCCACACTTACTCTAGAAAGGCTGTACCTTCTAATAGTGTCACTTCTTATGGTCCAAGCATCAAACTCATGGGTCTGTAGGGGACACTCCTATTGTTTATTTTTATATTTTATTGGAAATTTTATTTATTTACATTTCAAATGTTATGCCTTTTCCAGGTTTTCCCTCTGCAAACCCACTATACCACCCTCTTCTCCATATGTCTGTCTATAAGGGAGCTCACCTACCAACCCACCCATTCCCACCTCAGTGCCCTAGCATTCTCCTACACTGAGGCATCTAGCTTTCAAAGAACCAAGGGCCTCTACTCCTATTCATACCAGATAAGGCCATCCTCTGCTACATATGCACCTGAAGCCATAGATCCCTGCATGTGTACACTTTGGTTGGTGGTTTAGTTCCTGAGAGACTGGTTGGTTGATATTGTTCTTTCTATGGGGTTGCAAACCCCTTCAGCTCCTTCAGTCCTTCCCCTAACTCCTCTATTTGGGTCTTGTGCTCAATCTGATGACTGGCTGCAAGCATTCCCATTTGTACTGGTCAGACTCTGGCAGAACTTCTTAGGAGACAGCTATATAAGGCTCCTGTCAGTAAGCACATCTTGACATCAGTAATAGTGTCTGGGTTTGGTAGCTGCATATGGGATGGATCCCCAAGTAGGACAGTCTCCAGATGGCCTTTCCTTCAGTCCCTGCATTTCCTTTAGACAGGAGCAATTCTGGGTTAAAATTTTGGAGATGGGTAGGTGGCCCCATCCCTCAACTGGGGGCCATGCCTAACCTCTGGATATGGTCTCTACAGGTTCTCCCTCCCCTTTGTCAGGTATTTCAGCTAATGTCATGTCCATTGGTTTCTGGGAGCCTCTTGGTTTCCTGACATCTGAGACTTTTTGGTAGCTATCTCCAGTTCCCCATTCCCCATTCCCCTTGCTACACACCTCTGTTCAATTTCCTGACCCTCTGTACATCTTCCCTGTGTCCTCCCACACCTGATCCTGCCCAATTTTTCCCCTCTCACTCCTCTCTTACTCTCAAATCCCTCCCACCCTCTACTTCTCCTGATTATTTTGTTCCCCCTTCTAAATAGGACTGAAGCATCCACGCTTTGGTCTTCCTTCTTCTTGAGCTTCATAAGGTCTATGAATTGTATCATGGGTATTCTGAGCTTTTAGCCTAATATCCACTCATCAGTGAGTACATACCATGTGTACTAATAGTGTCATTTCTTATGGTCCAAGCATTCAAACATATGGGCTATGGGGAGTACTCCCATTCAAGGCAACACTGTTATTATTTTGCAGCTGTGTTACTTTTGGAAAATGTACTCTTGCAGTAATAGGCATTGACATACACTGGCATGTTCACCCACAAAAAGTAGCTATGTAATACATATTTCTCAACAATGATTATGTAGGGATCTAGAATGTAGTTTGGTGACATAGCATTTTATGTTAAATGTCTGAGTTCAAGCCTCATTATCCTAAAAAATAAATTTATGCTACAAAAGCCTACATTATCAAAAATTAAGGACTATTTTGAGAGAAAACACATTTAAAATAAACCAGCTATCCCCAAAAATTTGTTATATGTGCTATATACATAATAAATTATTGAGACTATGTCAAGAAATACCATTTATCATCAGATAATATTTTAACATTTTAGTGAGATTTGTGCAAGAAATGTAGATTTGAAGAGAAAATTGGTCTTAATATTTTAACTGCTGGTTTATTGATGATATTGACTCTCTACTCAGCAGTAAAACTTAAAATCAACTATCTAAAGGAATTTAAATATATGTGAATGAATGTGTTTAAACTGGAAAAGAATACTGAAAAAAATAAATGACTTTCAGAGAGAAATACCAGTCAAGATCTCCTAGTGCTTGAGCAAACATGTGGCTCTTCACAGTAGTACCCTATGAGACTTATAGGTATCCTTCTGTTTAATTTTGGTGTTAAAAAATCATTGATTACAGAAAAAAAAAGTGGTCAAGTGTGGTAATCTTTTTTGCCTGTAGTGAGAGTTTGTACTTTAAGAACATAAACTAAAGTCATAGGTAATGCAGCTAATAATTTAAACATACAAAGTTGTATTTGTATCTTAGTTATACGGCAGCAAAGAGTGTCATTAAATTATAGGAGTGATTATTCCACATAAGCATTGTTCTTTTTTTTTTTTAAGATTTTATTTTTGAGTACACTATAGCCATCCACAGACACACCAGAAGAGGGCATCAGATCCCATTAGAGAGGGTTGTGAGCCCCCGTGTGGTTGCTGGGAATTGAAGTGAGGACCTCTGGAAGAGCAGTCAGTGCTCTTAACCACTAAGCCATCTCTCCAGCCCATAAGCATTGTTCTTAAGAATTTCATGAATCCCAAATCCTGTGGGGGAGAGAGCTGAACACCCAGAATTCGGACCATCCTGAGACCACAGGACAGACTGCCACTTCTGCCCATCTTTGCCCATATCCCTGACCCAAGAGGAAACTGCATAGTGCCTCTGGACACAGGAATATAGGAACAGTCAGCTGCAGGTATCTGCAGTTCTGGTCTGTGCCTGGAACTGAACTGAACTGGTGAAACAGTTCCCTGCACCCAAATCCTGTGGGGGAGAGAACTGAACCTTCAGAAGTGCAAATACTCCTGAAAAATCAGAGGAGAATACCTGCTGCTCACATTCCCAACCCAAGAGGAAATCATCTAGTGCCAAGCTGTCACCATCTGGGTGCAGGGACCTAGAAGCAGTCAGGGGCAGGACCCTTCTGATTCCTGCCTGCACCGAGAGCTGAAAGACAGACACCAGGAGCACCTACACACCTGAGAGCAGAGTTAAGACCAACTTTCCTGCTCCAAGTGACCTGCCTGGTGGACTTAGGACACACAAAAACAGAAGTCCTCTGGGACAGGGTGCTTCCTGTTTCTCTCTAACTGTGCCTGGAACTGAACTGATCCCATCCCACAGCTTCCCGCTCTCAAATCTCGTGGAGGAGAGAGCTGAACTTCCAGAAGTCTGGACCATACTGTGACCACAGGACAGACTGGCACTTCTGACTGCCTTTGCCCACATCCTTGATCCAAGAGGAAACTACATAGTGCCTCTGGACACAGGAATATAGGAACAGTCAGCTGCGGGTATCTGCAGTTCTGGTCTGTCCCTGGAACTGTACCGAACCAAACAGCTCCCTGCACCCAAATCCTGTGGGGGAGAGAGCTGGACCCTGAGAAGTGCAGACACTCCTGAGAAATCAGAGGAGACTACCCTTTGACCACATTCCAGGATGAAGAGGAAATTGCCTAGTGCCATCTGTGCCCCCTGGGTGCAGGGACCAAGGAGCAGTTGGGTCAGGACCCTTCTGATTCCTGCCTGCACCTAGAGCTGAAAGACAGTCATCAGGAGCGCCTAAATGCCTGAGAGCAGAGCACTCTGTTGCCAGAAATGGCTGAAAGACAACAGAAAAACATGTCTACAGGAGTGTTGACACAGAGGCCTACAGGAGGGTCAACCCACTGTCAAAAACAGCAAAACAAGTTAACACCAGAGACAACCTGAGGGCAAGAGGCAAGCACAGGAACTTAAGCAACAGAAACCAAGACTACTTGGCTTCATCAGAGCCAGGTTCTCCCACCAAAACAAATACTGGATATCAAAACACAATGGAAAATAAAGATTTAGATTTAAATCACATTTTATAATGATAATGGGGGACTTTAAGAAGTACAAAAATAACTTCCTCAAAGAAATACAAGACAACACAAGTAAACAAGTAGAAGCCCTTAAAGAGGACAAACAAAATTCCCTTAAAGAATTACAGGAAAACACAACCAAACAGGTGAAAGAATTAAACAAAACTGTCCAGGATTTAAAAATGGAAATAGAAACAATAAAGAAAGCACAAAGGGAGACAACACTGGAGATAGAAAACCTTGGGAAGAGATAAGGACTCAGATGCAAGCATCACCAACAGAATAAAAGAAATAGAAGAGAGAATCTCAGGGCCAGAAGATAGCATAGAAAACATCAATACAACAATCAAAGATAATGTAAAACACAAAAAAGTTCCTAGCCCAAAACATGCAGGAAATCCAGGACACAATGAGAAGATCAAACCTAAGGATAATAGTAACAGAAGAGAGTGAAGCCTCCCAACTTAAAGTGCCAATAAATAACTTCAAGAAAATTATAGAAGAAAACTTCCCTAACCTAAAGAAAGAGATGCCCATAAACATACAAGAAGCCTACAAAACTCCCAATAGATTGGACCAGAAAAGGAATTCCTCCTGTCACATAATAGTCAAAACAACAAAGGCAAAAAACAAAGGAAGAATATTGAAAGCAGTAAGGGGAAAAGGTCAAGTGACATATAAAGGCAGACCTATAGAATTACACAAGACTTCTCACCAGAGAATATGAGAGCCAGAAGATCCTGGACAGATGTCATACAGACCCTAAGAGAACACAAATGCCAGCCCAGGTTACTGTATCCAGCAAAACTCTCAATTAACATAGATGGAGAAACCAAGATATTCCATGACAAAACCAAATTTACACAATATCTTTCTACAAATCCAGCCCTACAAAGGATAATAGATGAAAAACTCTAACACAAGGAGGGAAACTACTCCATAGAAAAAGCAAGAAAGTAATCTCCTTGCAATGAAACCAAAGGAAGAAAATCACACAAACATAATTCCACCTCTAAACACAAAAATAAGGGTAAAAAACAATCACTGTTCCTTAATACATCTCAACATCAATGGCCTCAAGTCTCTAATAAAAAGACATAGACTAACAGACTGGATAGGTAAACAGGACCTAGCATTTTGCTGCATACAGGAAACATACCTCAGAGACAAAGACAGATACTACCTCAGAGTAAAAAGATGGAAAACAACTTTCCAAGCAAGTGGTCAGAAGAAGCAAGCTGGAGTAGCCATTCTAATATCAAATAAAATCAATTTTCAACTAAAAGTCATCAAAAAAGATAAGGAAGGAAACTTTATATTCATCAAAGGAAAAATCCATCAAGATGAACTCTCGATCCTAAATATCTATGCTCCAAATGCAAGGGCACCTACATGCATAAAAGAAACCGTACTAAAACTCAAATCACACATTGCACCTCAAAGAATAATAGGAGATTTCAACACCCCCTCTCATCAATGGACAGATCATGGAAACAGAAATTAAACAGAGACCTTGAGAAACTAACAGAAGTTATGAACCAAATGGATTTAGCAGATATTTATAGAACATTCCTTCCTAAAACAAAAGGATATACCTTCTTCTCAGCACCTCAGGGAACCTTCTCCAAAATTGTGACCATATAATCAGTCACAAAACAGACCTCAACAGATACAGGAAGATAGAAATAATCGAATGCATTCCATTAGATCACCACAGACTAAGGCTGGTTTTCAGTAACAACAATAAGGACAGAACGCCCACATGGTCAAGGAAGAAATAAAAGAAAGAAATTAAAGACTTCTTAGAATTTAATGAAAATGAAGGCACAACATACCCAAACTTATGGGACACAATGAAAGCAGTGCTAATAGGAAATCTCATACCTCTGAGTGCCTGCAAAAAGAAACAGGAGAGAGCATATTTCATTAGCTTGACAGCACACCTAAAACTCTAGAAGAAAAAGAAAAAATATACCCAAGAGGAGTAGAAGTCAAGAAATAATCAAACTCAGGGCTGAATTCAACCAAGCAGAAACAAAAAGGACTATACAAAGAATCAACAAAACCAGGAGCTGGTTTTTTGAGAAAATCAACAAGATAGATAAACCCTTAGCCAGACTAATCAGAGGGCACAGACAGTGTATCCAAATTAACAAAATCAGAAATGAAAAGGGAGATATAATAATAGAATCTGAAGAAATTTTACAAAATCATCAGATCCTACTACAAAAGCCGATAGTCAACGAAACTGGAATATCTGGGTGGAATGGACAATTTTCTAGACAAATACCAGGTACCAGAGTTAAATCAGGAACAGATAAACTATCTAAACAACCCCATAACTCCTAAAGAAATAGAAGCAGTTATTAAAAGTCCCCCAACCAAAAAGAGCCCAGGACCAGATGGGTTTAGAATTCTATCAGACCTTTATAGAAGACCTAATACCAATATTGTCAAACCGATTCCACAAAATAGGAACAGACAGAGCACTACCAAATTCCGTCTATGAAGCCACAACTATGCTTATACCTAAACCACACAAAGATGCAACAAAAGAGATTTTCAGACCAATTCCCCTTATGAATATCGACACAAAAATAATCAATAAAATTCTCACAAAATGAATCCAGAACTCATCAAAATAATCATCCATAATGATCAAGTAGGCTTCATCCCTGGGATGCAGGGATAGTTCACTATACAGAAATCCATCAACATAATTCGTTATGTAAGCAAACTCAAAGAAAAAACCCCCACATGATCATTTCATTAGATGCTGAGAAATCTTTTGACACAATTCAACACCTCTTCATGATAACAGTCCTGGAAAGATCAGGAATTCAAGACCCGTAACTAAACACAGTAAAAACAATATACAGCATACCAGTAGCTAACATTAAACTAAATAGAGAGAAAGTTGAAGAAATCCTACTAAAATTAGGGAGTAGAAAAAGCTTCCTACTCTCTCCCAACTTATTCATTAAAGTTTTTGAAATCTTAGACAGAGCAATCAGACAACAAAAGGAGGACAAAAGTATACAAATTGGAAAGAAAGAAGTCAAAATATCACTATTTGCAGATGATATGATAGTATACTTAAGTGATCCCTACATTCTACCAGAGAACTAATAAGCCTGATAAACAACTTCAAAAAAGTGTGTGGGTATAAAATTAACTCAAACAAATCAGTATCCTTCCTCTATTCAAAGGTTAAAAAGGTTGAGAAAGAAATTATGGAAATGATACCCTTCACAATAGTCCCAAATAACAGAAAATACATCAGTGTGATTTTAACCAAGCAAGTGAAAGATCTGTATGATAAGAACTTCAAGTCTCTAAAGAAAGAAATTGAAGATCTCAGAAGATGGAAATCCCATGCTCATGGGTTGGCAGGATTAATTGGCAATTCATTTTTGCCAAAAGAATTCTATAGACGTAATGCAATCCCCATCAAAATTCCAACTCAATTTTTCATAGAGTTAGGAATAGCAATATGAAAATTCATATGGAATAACACAAAAACAGGATAAGTGAAAACTATACTCAACAATAAAAGAAGTAGTGAGGGAATCACCATCCCTGACCTCAAGCAGTGTTACAGAGCAATAGTGATAAAAACTGTATGGTATTGGTATAGAGACAGGCAGATAGACCCGTGGAACAGAATTGAAGACCCAGAAATGAACGAACACACCTATGGTCACTTGATCTTTGACAAAGAAGCTGAAACCATCCAAGAAAACAAAGATAGCATTTTCAAAAAATGGTGCAAGTTCAACTGAAGGTCAGCATGTAGAAAAATGCAAATCAATCCATTCTTTTTTAAAAATATTTTATTATATATGTCTTTACTAACATTTCAAAGGTTATTTCCCTTCCCAGTTTTCTGTCCATAAGCCCCCATTCCCTCCCCTTCCCCTCCCCCATAAAGGCATTCCCCCTATACATCCGGCTTATTGCCCTCCCCTGTATTCCCCCACAATCCATTCTTATCGCCCTGTACAAAACTTAAGTCCAAGTAGATCAAGGATCTCCTCATCAATCCAGATACACTCAAACTAATAAAAGAAAAGTGGGGAAGAGTCTTGATCACATGGACGCTGGGGAAATTTTCCTGAACAAAACACCAATGGCTTATGCTGTAAGATCAAGAATTGAGAAATGGGACCTCAGTAAATGACAAAGCTTCTGTAAGGCAAAGGACAATGTCATTAGGACAAAATGGCAACCAACAGATTTGGAAAAGATCTTTACCAATCCTTTATCTGATAGAGAGCTTATATCCAAAATATACAAAGAACTCAAGAAGTTAGACTCCAGAGAGCCAAATAACCCTATTTAAAAACGGGGTACAAAGCTAAACAAAGAACTCTCAGCTAAGGAACATCAAATGAGTGAGAGTACCTAAAGAAATGCTCAACATCCTTAGTCATAAGGGAAATGCAAATCAAAACAACCCTGAGATTCTAACTCACACCAGTCAGAATGGCTAAGATCATAAACTCAGGTGACAGCAGATGTTGGCGAGGATGTGGAGAAAGAGGAACACTCCTCCATTGTTGGTGGGATTGCAGACTGGTACAACCATTCTGGAAATCAGTCTGGAGGTTCCTCAGAAATTTGGACATTCCACTACCTGAGGACCCAGCTATACCTTTCCTGGGCATATACCCAAAAGATCCTCCAACATACAACAAAGGCACATGTTATAAATAACAGTCTTATTTATAATAGCCAGAAGCTGGAAATAACCCAGATGCCCTTCAACAGAGGAATATATACAGAAAATGTGGTACATCTATACAGTGAAGTACTACTCAGCTATCAAAAACAATGACTTCATGAACTTCATAGGCAAATGAATGGAACTGGAAAATATCATCCAGAGTGAGGTAACCCAATCACAAAAACCACACATGGTATGCCCTCACTGATAAGTATATATTAGTTCAAAAGCTCAGATTACTCAAATTCAATTCACAGACCAAATGGTGCTCAAGAAGAATGATGACCAAAATGGGGATTCATTAGTTCTTCCTAAAAGGAGGAACAAAAATATTCATAGGAGGCGTCATGAAGACAAAGTTTGGAGCAGAGACTGAAGGAATGGTCATTCAGATCCTGTCCCACCTGGGGATCTATTCCATACACATACAGCCACCAAACCCAGACAATATTGCTGATGCTAAGAAGTGCATGTTGATAGGAGTAGGATACAGCTGTCTCCTGAGAGGCTCTGCCAGATCATGACAAATACAGAGTTGAATGCTCACAGCCAATCATTGAACTGAGAATGGGGTCCTCATTGGAAGAGTTAGATAAAGGATTGAAGGAGCTGAAGGGGTTTGCAACCCCATAAGAATAATACCCACCAACCAGAGCTCGCAGGGATGAAACTACTACCCAAAGAGTACACATGGATAGGCCCATGGCTCCAGCTGCTTATATTGCAGAGGATGGCCCTGTTGGCCACCAATGGGAGAAGTCCTGCTAAGGCTGGACCCCCCCCCAGTGTATGGGAATGTCAAGGTGGGGAGGCAGGAAAGTGTTGGTGTTTGAATGGGAGAACACACCACATTGGGGGGATGGGATAGAGGGTTATTGTCAGGAAACCAAGAAAGGATATATTATTTGAAATGCTAAAAATAATAAAAAGGTCTCCCTACCAATAAAAGCCCAGGACCAGATAGGTTTAATGCATAGTTCTATCAGACCTTTATAGAAGACCTAATACCAATACTATCCAAACTATTCCACAAAATAGAAACTGAACGAACACTACCCAATTCCTTCTATGAAGCTACAATTATGCTTATACCTAAAACAAAGACCCAACAGAGAACGAGAACTTCAGATCCAATCTTCCTTATGAATATTGATGCAAAAATACTCAATAAAATTGTTGCAAATGGAATCCAAGAACACATCAAAAGCATCATCCATCATGATCAAGTAGGCTTCATACCAGGGATGCAGGGATGGTTCAATAAAAGGAAATTCATCAAAGTAATCTACTATATAAAGAAGCTCAAAGTAAAAAACTATGTCATCATTTCATTAGATGTTGAGAAAGCATTTGAAAACATTCAATACCTCTTCATATTAAAAGTCTTAGAAAGATCAGGAATTTAAGGCTCATATCTAAACGTAGTAAATGCAATATACAGCAAAACAGTAGCCAACATCAAGCTAAATGGAGAGAAACTTAAAGCAATCCAACTAAAATCAGGGACTAGACAAGGCTGTCCACTTTTTCCATCCTTATTCTATATAGTAACTGAAATCCTAACCAGGGCAGTCAGACAAGGGCAAACATTCTTAAAGAAACTTTAATAAAGCTCAAAACACACATTGAACTTCACACAATAATAGTGGGAGACTTCAACACCCTACTTTTACCAATAGAGAGGTCATTAAAACAGAAACTAAACAGAGACACAGTGAAAATAACAGAAGTTATGAATGAAATGGATTTACCATGTATCTATAGAACATTTCACCTGACAACAAGACAATGCACGTTCTTCTTGGCACCTCATGGCACCTTCTCCAAAATTGACCATATAATCAGACATAAAAGAAGCCTCAACAGATAGAAGATTGGAATAATCCCAAGCATTACATCAGATCACCACAGACTAAGGCTAGACTTCAATACCAATAAAAATGACAAAAACAACATACTCGTGGAAACTGAACAACTCTCTGTTCAATAACTTGGTCAGGGAAAAAATGAAGATATCAAATACTATATAGAATTCAATGAAAATGAGGGCTCACCATACCCAAACTTATGGGACACAATGAAAGCTATGTTAAGAGGAAGATTCATAGCACTAAATGCCTTCATAAAGAAACTGGAAAGATCTGGTACAAGCAATTTAACAGCACACCTGAAAGCTCTAGAACAGAAAGAAGCCAACACACCCAAGAGGAGTAGATGGCAGCAAGTAATCGATCTCAGAGCTAAAATCTACCAGTTAGATACAACAAGAAGAACAATACAAAGAATCAAGAAAACCAAGAGCTGGTTCTTTGAGAAAATCAACAAGATAGATAAACCAAGATAGATAGCCAAACTAACTAAAGGGCACAGAGGCAGAATCTAAATTAACAAAATTAGAAATGAAAAAAGGAGACATAACAACACAAACTGAGGAAATTAAAAAAATCATCATAACATACTACTAAAGTGTATACTCTACAAAACTGGAAAATGTATAGGAAATGGATGACTTTCTAGATAGATACCATGTACTAAAGTTAAAGCAAGATCAGGTAAACTATGTAAACAGCCCCATTACCCCTAAGGAAATAGAAATAATCATCAAAAACCTTACAACCAAAAGAAGCCCATGGCCAAATGGTTTTAGTGCAGAATTGTACCAGACCTTCAAAGAATAGGCGATACCCTTGCTCCTCAAACTGTTCCACAACATACAAAGGAGCAGTATCTAATACATTTTATGAAGTCACAATTACCATGATATCCAAACTACACAAAGACTTAACAAAGAAAGTTAACATTATACCATTCTCATTTATGAATATCAGTGCAAAAATACTGAATAAAATTCTTGGAAATCGAATCCAAGAACACATCAAAACCATCATTCACCATGATCAAGTAGACTTCATCAGAGTGGTACAGTGATGGTTCAATATATGAAAATTCATCAACATAATACACTATATAAACAAACTCAAGGAAAACCATATGGTCATCTCATTAGATGCTGGAACTGTCTTTGACAAAAATATAACACCCTTTAATGTTAAAAGTCATGGAGATATCAGGAATTCATGGTATATACCTAAATATACTAAAAGCATATATATCAAACCAACAACCAAAATCAAATTTATTGGAGAGAAGCCCAGATGCCAAAGAGAATGAATGAAAATAAGTAGCCTAGGAGTGGGAGGTAGGGACACCATCTAGAAAGTGCCAGAGACCCAGAGGTGGGAGACTCTCAGGACTCATTTGGGGTTACCAACACAGAGAAGTTGATTGCCAAACCCCAAAGGAAAATAATTCTAAAACACTTCCTCAATTTCTACTTATTTTACCATCCTCTTAGCCATTACTCTGATTCAAGGTGATAACAACTTTTGCCCTGCAAACATTATGCCAGCTTTTGTTGTGTTCTCTAAGTCTCTCCATACTTCTCAAAGCAATACCTTTAAGACAACAAAATCACAGAGAAGGATATTGAATCTTACCTTTATTTTCATGTCCCAGGTTTTTCTGGTTTCGCTGTGACTCTATTCCATGAAAGCCTCTGTCAGTCTTCAGTGGTAATAATAGTCACTTCATGTTGTGTTTCCTTATGTAGTTGTCATTTCATAGATCAAAGGTTCTATGAGAATAGGTTACTCCAGAATCCTTGGGTTCTAGCCCAGACTGGACTTCCCAATTATAAAGGAATTTTTCATACTTTTTTAATGTTATAGAAATTCATGAGCCAATACTCTCATTAATATACTACTTTTTTTTCACTGTATGCTAGAACATTTATGACTCTAAATGAAAATTTCTGAAGGAATGGTATCTCAACAGGCTCTATTTTCCTAGTAAGATTAGGAAATCTTATAAATTTCTTCATGAACTAAAGACATCAACTCAAATTCTCTTCCAGTTGCACCTGAATACTAGTGATGAGATTTTCAAGTGTTCTTTTTAAATTTTAAGCATCCATTATGGAATGAGCATGACTTGGGCTCCCTTAGCAGATAGCATGTTAAATGATTTTTTGTTTGTATTTTTATAGTTCTTTTCTTCACACATTATATTCTTATATGTACATTTTTCTTCATGATTGGAAGTTCCAGTTTGGTTTAGGCTAGGACAATGAGAAATAAGATGAAGAATCACATATTTCCTTTTGTGTGTATTTGTATGTTAATACTAACATAGATTAATCAGTATTATTACCAATGAGAAAAAAGTAATATATGTGATTCCATGGAGCAGAATTTCATTCACAACTCTATTGCAAACAATGAGGGTCATTGTCAGTTCACATGAAATATCATTTCTGTTGCAAATAGTAAAAATTAATGACATAGAATAGACTTAGGCTCTGTTATGGAAACGGTGAAGATAAATGCAAGATTCCTTACAGAAATCAAAACAAATGTTCATTTTTAATTATGACTACTGATACATTTGGCATAAAACCTTGTGCTAGAAATGTAAACTTAGAGCTGGGCACAGTATCTCATGGCTTTGTTCTCAATATTCAGGAAGCTGGGACTATAAGTTCAAGGCAAGTCTTGGCTAAAAGAAAAACTGCAAGGTTAGCCTGAGTGACAAATGATACACCGTCTCAAATGTTTTTACAAAAGGAAATATAAACTTAACCACAAATATGCATATATTTTAATTATTGGTGAATAGTACACTTTGGGTTTATTTGGAAATATGTCTTTGGGTTAGGGAAGAAAGAATGAAGATATGGAAGAAATAAGACAAAGCACTAGCTGATAGCTGTTGATACAAAATGAATGTACTGTGCTGGTTTTTATTCTCTAACATCTACATGTGGGCAAATTGCTATGATACAATTCTTTTCACCAACAAAGAACATTGCCATATAAAAGTAGAAGCACTCTGTGATGAAGCTTAAGACATACTATTGGACAATTCTCTTCCAGGATACTGTGGAAGGATTCCTGTGATGTCTCAAGTGCTTTGTATAATTTCAAAAAAACATGTGATAATTTAGCCAAAGCTTGACCTCATTTCAATCCTTTTGTGTCATGAGACTTTTAAGATAACCTAGGCTTTGGGGAGGAGTGGATCTGGCTGAGATCAAAGAGAGTTCAGGATGTCAAGTGTCTTTTGCCTTTATTCACAGATTAAAGATAGAAGTTTAAAATTCTTAGCAAGGAAGTACATTTGACATCCCCCAAGTTCATTTTTTTGAACTAGGACCATCACATATGTTATCATTAGTTTTTGTCCAGTGTGAGAAGTGAGAAAAATTCTGGAAGTACTACCCATTCGTGATGTTATGTTATGACCTGAGGATTAGGACCAGAAACTCTCCTGATATGTAAGTATGCCCCAGGATAATTGCAGAAGATGTTTGTATATAGTAAAGGCAAACAAAATTTAAAGTGTATGAGGCCAGAATCTAGTTTTTAGAGAATTTTTCTAGTTCTCAGAAGTATAGAGTTATATGTACTGTATTGTTTTATAGTAGTATCTGTTTAAAGTCAAAATCATCTCCACTAGAAATGTACTTGAGAATGTTTCAAGTATGACAATAAACACATCATATTTTTTCAGTTTCATGGAAGTCAAGAGAACAGTTTACCCATATGCTATATTTATAGGATATACACATATACTGTCATAATTTGAAGTGTGATCATGTAGCTGCTTAAATACTACAGATTGCTAGCCTATCTAATGCACTTTTGACCTGACATGATGGGGAACTTCATACATACAATAGGTATATAAAGCTGTGTTTGTTGAAACAAAATGACCCAAGCATACATAACACACAGATTGAACTAACCATAAGTGTGGTAGCATTCAGACATTAGTAAGTAGATTAAAATGTTGCAGTCTAGAAAATACTCCCATGAACTGAAAGATTTTTGGAAGCTGTCTTCAAGAATGTCTTAAAATGTGTAATGTGCTCCTTGAGGATAAAATTTAAAATAAAATAAAATCAGATGCGTTTCTAGGTTTAAAACGAAAGTTTCTTACTACTTCAAATTTTAGCTCGTTGTGGTTTCAAAGATTTAAAAAAACATTGTTTTCTTTTAATAGAGTTTCTCCAGAGAATTGAAGCATAGCCAAATCCCTCAACATAGGAAAAAAAAATCACTTAACAGCAAAAAGCAACTTCGTCCTGTTTCACTTCATCACTTTCACTTCCAAATATGGAAGAGAAGCATCTGGAAAGCAAGGTAATATTCAACATGCTTGGCTTATGTTGACCTTTGTAATACGTGCTTCTTAAAGTTCCTGTCTATTTGTATAATTTCTCTATCTAACCAGCTTTATATCTTTTGTATTTTTTCTTTCAAGTTGAAAATATTTTTCTATCTTGCTTAAGTTTTCTTTCTTTCCTCCAAGACATTGTTCATCATTTTGGCCAAGTGTCTGTTCACCCAGAACATACTGGCAGTATATTTTGTTTTTGAAACAAAATCAAAACACATTAACACATAATCAGTGGTGTGTATAATGTGTATGGGTGAATACAATTACATGACCTATTTATAGCTTCCATAGCTAAATGCAGGATGCCAGATTTTTTGTTGCTTTGTAAGTGGTTATGCCTTTGATTAAATTGTCTCTACTTGCTATTCCTGTAATTGCAGAGAAGTCTTTTCTCTTTCTCAAATTCTCTGGGATACTGTTATATGTAGTTTCACAAAGTCAGAGTTCCTAAACTGTTCAGGAAATTTCCAATAAATCTTGTTCTTATGACATCATTCAAATGCATCTAGATTCAATACATTAAGGTAGGCATTAATATAAATGCCAAAGGGATATTAAAGACATAGGTAAGCAAAGTAAACATGGTATAGAATAAGGTCCTACAACACTTAACCTTTCAGGCAACCTGCTCCATTCATATTATTACTCTAAACTTGATACTTCAGAATTCAATTACATCATCTGTAACCAAGCATAAAGGAAAACATATATGAAGATTTGTGTGGGGGCGTGGTAAGCATTATGCCTAAGAGGGCACCATATACAGATGTGAAACAAAATCAGTAATCAGGCCTGCTTGCATCAAAGAGAAGGCAAGACACGAAATTGGTCCCACAAGGACAAGACAACAGGATTTGACGAGGTCATAGAACTGTTTTTGTTAACACACATTTGGGCCTGCTATGGCATGGAAGATCCCTAAAATCCTCAAATAGTCTCCAATGTCACGCTGATTCTTTAATCCAGTGTAAATCAACATTGAATGAAAAAAATGCATTTGGAGGAGAGGAAAGGGCGGAGTGGGTAGGTTCAGGTATGGGAAGAGACAGGAGATAAGTCCAGAGGGCCAGGAAATATACAGCAGTAGGGTGCAGTGAACTGAGAGAACCACTTAGAGAGTTCCAGATGCTAGTGATGCGAGAGGCTCACTCAGACCCAATGGGGATGATGTTAGCCAAAATTCCCAGCAGAGAAAACATAGAACCACTCCCAGACCACTCCCAGTAGATAGGCATGGTCTCCATTTCAGGGAAGGGGCCACTCATCCATCTCAAGATTTTTAACCCAGAATTGTTCCTGTCTAAAGGAATCACAGGGACAAAAAATGGAGCAGAGACTGAAGGAAAGGCCATCCAGAGACTGCCCCACCCCTTGGGATCCATCCCATCCATAGACACCAAACCAGATACTATTGCTGATGCCAAGAAGTGCTTTCTGACAGGAACCTAGTATGGCTGTTCTCTGAGAGGCTCTGCCAGCACCTTATTAAAACAGATGCAGACATTCACAGCCAATCATTGGACTGAGCCCAGGGACCCAAATGGAAGAGATAGGGAAGGACTGAAGGAAATGAAGGGGATTGCAACCCATAGGAAGAACAGCAGTATCAACTAATCAGACCCCTCAGAGATCCCAGGGACTAGACCACCAACTAAAGAATACACATGGGTGAGTCCATGCTTCCCTGCTATATATATATATAGCAGAGGACTGCCTTCTCTGGCATCAGTGGGAAGAGAGGAGCTTTGTCCTGTGGAGGCTTGTTGCCCCAAGGAAGGGGGATGCTAGAGGGGTGAGGCAGGAGTAGGTGGGTGGTAGGGTGAGTACCCTCTTAGAGACAAAGGGGGGGGGGTATGGGATGCGGCATTTGCAGAGGGGAATCCTGGAAAGGGGACAACATTTCAAGTGTAAATAAATAAAATAATCAATATAAAAGAATTAAGATCAAATTTAAAAAGAAAAACTCCATTTTCATTAGGTACAACTTTAAAAATTTTTATAGGAATCATATAAACTACTATATGGTTAAAGGCTTTGGGAGCAAGTCTTGTTAGAGGGTGAGTGGTAAAATGTTCCAGGGACATGAAGTAAGTTCCAGTCTGGAAGGGCTGGGTGATATACAAGAAAAAGTAAATGGAGGGACATTTACTTTACCTATGTGCAGTAACTTGAGCTCCCAACTGTCCAGTAGGTATAGTATCTTAAAATTCCTTAACCATATCTTTCCTGAAGGCTACCACCATGGATTATTTCCCCCCTCTGGAGTTTCAATTCTCCACGTAAAAGATCATAAAATAGATATTTCTGTGCAAAATGTCTGTAAGTGCCCAGGCACCAACTTATGGAACTATAAACTTATAAGGCTTCTTGACCTGGGAATTACTGAATTTTGGACATTAAAATTTCTTGGTGAGGGGGCTGTCTTGTGCTTCATATTCTTTTTAGTGGAATTTTTTTTAGCTGTACCCATTAGATAATCCTCAAGATCTGATAGACAAAACTATCTCTAACCATTACTATGTTCCATGGGAATCTAAATCACCCAGAGCTAAGAAATCCTGGATGTGTCTTTTAACAGCAGGCAACACCGCCCACAACAGCAGCTTCTCTGTGAACAATGGACATTCCACAAGAACTGTGTATAACATTAGTGGAAGTCCACATGCTGAGGCGCTCTCTTGGGTACAATATATTTATGGTGGGTGTTTTACTATCTATGCTAGATGGTCTGTCTCCCTCATCAAATATCTCGGCAGTTGAGATCTGGTGTATGGACCTAATTTCCCCCCAAATTAATAGCTCAGCCTTTTCAAATGCTTCTTATGGAGTACATGGTCATAGAATAAAAAGATCATAGTTAATAATCATTTGTTTATTATTTTTTGGAAACTCTGACCAGCAGGGAAGTATGAGGATTTCTAGAAATCACCAGGGTACAGTGGAAGTTGCCAATAAAAATGTAAAATAATACAGATGTTGTTATGAAGCAGAAACATGTTATGTTTTAAATAAATCAGTATCCTTAACTATTAGCAAGAGAACTCAAGTTTTTTTAAATAACAATGGTATTATAATTTTATTATCTTTTTCCTACACATCTGGAATTTTGAAAACTTCTTGAATAAAAAAGATTATTTAGGTTCCCCCTGAGTTCAATAGTAGTTTTGAAAAAAATATGCTTAAGTTCTGTCTCAATATCTTCTCCTTTTATGAGTTTTTCTTAATTATTAGAAGTAATTTATCTCAGTTAATACTTGACAGATTTTTAGCAAAAATCCAGAAAGAGAGAGAGAGAGAGAGAGAGAAGAACTTTGTTTTAAATTCATATGTTACTTTTATTATATCAATACAAAATATCTTTTAAAATACTAAATATCAAAAAGTATTTGTGTTTTATATCATGATGCAATTTTCTAGGTCTTTCTTTTTGCTGTACACATGTTTCTAGTGCTATTATATTGTGACATTCTATTGATTAGTTAAAAGAGGAAGAAGTTGTTGGTTTTTCCTTTTCTGTTGTCAATTTTTAAAAAGATCCCTATCCATGTAAATATCAATATTTCCATATTAATTAGCTTCTATTTAAGATCTAACATTCATTTTAGTCTTTCCGGACTCCTTGAGGTGATTTTCTGTAGAATGGTAATCATTCCATGTTTTCTTAGTTTGTGCATGTGAATAATACATTCATGAATTAACAGTCTCAGCTGACCTCCCAGCCCCCTTGGTCTGTATTTCTCTTGAGATATTTGTTTTGGGTATAATGTCTTGGTGGCAAGAAAAATGGAGGGTCAATCTGGAAGGACTGGATGAATGTCACAGACATAGAAGTCTTTGAGGGACAGACTGTATAGTACATAGAAGCTGTGTGAAGGTGAATGAGAAGAAAATACCAGAAGAAACCTTAAGTTTGGGAACCTAGATATCTTAAGTGATATAGGTTGGGTTGGTATTTTGGGGTTAAGTCAACCAGCAAAAGGGAAGCCTAGTGTTTCATTTTGTTGGAAAGTGGGATTCTGTGTTTATGAGGAATTTATAAATTTGAAACAATGAAAAGAAGCTGGTCAATGTTTGAAGCAGGACGAGTAGTGAGATGACTTTAAAAGCATGAATATTTTTTTAAAAAGACACCACAAAATGGTGCTGAAATGTTTACCTTTATTTAGAAGTCTGAGGAGAAAATGGAGAATAAAGCATAAATGGACCAATAGGAAGTAAAAACAAACCTGTCCTGGAAAACTTCTGGAAGGGAAAATTGATGTGTTGAGAGAAAATCTGATAGAGCTGAGAAAGGAATGCATCATAGAGAGGGTGAACTGGGTTAGGTAGACAGCTCTTTTTCTATTGACCATTGACCAAAAGTCAGGTAAGTGAGTAGATATAAAGTGAAAATGTATGAGCCTAAGGTAGAATTTAAAACTCCAGTACAAGGAGAGAAATTGAATCTTCCAAATTGACTAGATCCTTGCTTTCATCATTCTTGCTTTCACATCTCTAGAGTACCTGTCTAAATGGCTCCCTGAATGATTTTTGTTTAATATAACAAATGTACCTCTGAGGTCCACATCTGTAGCTCTCTAAGTTACATTCTGCACACCAATGGAGTCAATTATTTCAGTTTACAACTTATACCCATGGTACCTGGCCATTTCCCAATGATTATTGATGGAGTATGGCAGAGAATATAAACCAAACTGTGTAATCATTTAACAACCATAGCAAAGTCAGTCTCCCCTTTGCTCACCTGACATTTTAGTGAATATTAAAATGACCCAATTAAGGTTATCGGATGCCATTGGATTCAAAAATAAAAGCAGACATTTGGGAAAATCCACAAAGCATGCACCTGCTTCATTCCTTTGTAAGATTCAAAGCATATTTTAAGCATACCAACTTCTTTATTCTTATTTATATCTCAGCTTCCATGTTGGCAATAAGAGCATGAACTTGTACTCAGCTGCGAAAAGCTAAGTAACTTGGAAAGACAAAGCTTAATTTGTAATTTTCTAACTCCAACTCTTCAGATGATAACATTTTCCAGTTTCATCAAAAGACTGACATATTATCTTTCTTTTCAAATTTTGATTTATAAGAATGAATAATTGACATTCCTTATGATATTTTCCATGGCGCGCACACACAGTTGAGCAAAAAAAAATATATATATAATATCAATTAATTTTGTATGAGTCAAGTGTCTAAAAATGAAAAATTTATCCTGTTACCTATTCATATTTCATGCTAACAACTAAGAATGGGTTCTGCTTTCCTAACGTAACCCATGATGAGCAAGCAGGACCATCATGAACTTTCCTTCAGTAATACATCTCTAATGCTTATCAATATTTTATATAAGGTCAGTTTGTGAAGTTAAATTTGTAAAGCCAGCTTGTGAAATCTGACAGTTGCAATATATTTAAGGTAAAAGTTGAAAACGAGTAATTCAAATACATCATAAATTATTTCTATGTAACCTATTTTTTAACAAAAAAAAACCCCTTTTAGTTGGAACTTGTTCTCATCTTCAGAGAAGGAAACAAAAAGTTAATATTGGGTGAGGTAAATCAAAGTATAGTTATGTGAAATATCAACTTGTTTCTAGATACTAGGGTATAGCACTGTCTCCATAAAGCACCCCTGTGGAGTAGAGTCTCTCATTGCTAGATATGAGGTGCTCTGAGGTATGAAGCAGAGAACATCAAGCCTAGGAAAGATACAAGTTTGCTTCTAGATACAGGTTTGCTGAGTTGGAGTGAGAAGCAATGGAATGATAATCTTTATGGTGGTAGATGATGAGACCTTATAGGAGAACCCATCCTTGACATTAGCTGTAGATATGTAGGAAATGGCATCCATCTCACACAGGCATAAAATTGGCAAGAACCAATGGGTGGGTTATATTGCCAGCTATATGAGTATTTTAAGGTTTTCAACAGTGTTGGTAGAGAGCTTGTATCATAAGGATGGTTTCCATAATGGAAACTGTGAGATCAGTTGAGTAGCATTGTTTTTTCTTGGTTGTGGGATTTGGTGTGACATATTCATTCTTTCTTTATAAGATAGTTCAGTTACATTGAACCTATAATGATAACAAAGGCCTTAGAAATAAGAGCACTTACAACTTGTAGTTGCTACCGAAGACAACTGGTCTTTAGTACTACAGCTCTAAAGTTCTCAAGACTTTATTTTCATGATTGTGATTAAAGTCTCTCAGAGTCAGAAGAATATAGACTTTGGAGCCAGACTACCAAGGTTCGCCTCTGAGTTCTTGACCTCTTTGTGGTTTTAGATTCCTTGTTTATAATGTTTATTTATGTATTCACCTATAATGTTTATAATAAATTGCTTGGATGATAATATTTTCATTAGTTGAGGATTATATGAGTTTATGAATGTTTACTTTACATAGGGTAATAATTATCTGTGAAATTATTCAAATTAGAAAAACTTTATCTGGATTATTGAATCCTTTGTAATTAGTCTAACAAAGGGCCATTGTGAAAAATGCAAATTCTAAGCCTGGTATGGTAACAAAAATATTGCCATGAGTTTGAGGCCAACCTATTTTATACAGTGAGTTCAGACCATCATGGGCTATAAAATGCCCCCTAAAAAGTATGAATTATAAGGTGCTGCCCCAAATCTTTAACATTTTTTTATTCTTCTCTCATACATTATATCCTAACTGCAATTGCAGTTTCCCATCCTTTCACTCCTCCAAGTCCCTTCCCCCACTTTTGCCTTCCCCAGATCTAACCCACTGTGTCCAATAAATAAATGAACAGATAAATAAACAAGGAGGCCTCCCCAGAATATCCAACAAACATGACATTACAAGTTACAATAAGACTAAGTGCAAACCCTCATTATCAAGAGTAGATGAGACAACCCAGAATGAGTAAAAGGGTCCCCAAAGCAGGCAAAAGTGTCAAGGACAGATACTGTTCCTAAATTTATGAGTCCCACAAGAAGATCAAAGTATACAATTAAAACATATATGCTAAAGGCCTTGATCACACTCATGAAGCCCTGCTTAGGTGGTTCTGTATGACCTTTTACATTTAAGGAATCTCTAGAATTGCTCTTTTTTAAAATAAATCTGATCCTGCCCCAGCAGCTGCTCCCAAACCCCGTGGGAGAGACCTCACCACCTGGACAGGTTGGTATTCCTGAGACTGCAGAGTGGAAGAGACCACCAACACTACCCACCCTGCCCACATCCCTGGCCCAAGAGAAACTGTATCACGGCCTCTGGGTTCCCTTGGATAAACACAGCAGCAGCAGGTCCCCCTGCGTCTGAGACACCGCCCTGAACCTGAAGGGACCGACCAGATAAACAGTTCTCTGCACCCCAAATCCCGTGGGAGGGAGAGCTAAACCTTCAGAGAGGCAGACACTCCTGGGAAACCAGAAGAGACTGCACTCTGCCCACATTACTGATTCCAGAGGAAAACACCAAACGCCATCTGGAACCCTGGTGCACGGAAGCTCCCGGAAAGGGCGGTGCATATCTTCCTGGTTGCTGCCCCCACGGAGAGCTCATAGGCAACACCTCAGGAGCAAACTTGAGCCTCGGGACCACAGGTAAGACAAACCTTCCTACTCCAAGCGACCTGCCTAGTGAACTCAGGACACAGACCCACAGGAACAGCTGAAGACCTGTAGAGAGGAAAAACTACACGCCTGAAAGCAGAACACTCTGTTCCCATAACTGGCTGAAAGAAAACAGGAAAACAGGTCTACAACACCCCTGACACACAGGCATAGAGGACAGTCTAGCCACTGTCAGAAATAGAAGAACAAAGTAACACTAGAGGTAATCTGATGGCGAGAGGCAAACGCAGGAATCCAAGCAACAGAAACCAAGACTACATGGCATCATCGGGGCCCAATTCTCCCACCAAAGCAAACACGGTATATCCAAACACACCAGAAAAGCAAGATCTAGTTTCAAAATCATATTTGATCATGATGCTGGAGGACTTCAAGGAAGACGTGAAGAACTCCCTTAGAGAAACACAGGAAAACATAAACAAACAAGTGGTAGCCTACCGGGAAAGGGAATAACACTCGAAATGTAAATAAGAAATACACAAGTTATTAAAAAAAATGTTGAACCATCTCTATAGGCCAAATGTTTCTCTTTTGTAACCTCTACTTTTTACTTGTTATTGTTGAATAAGTAGGGAGAGAGTGGGCAGCCTTGTTTAGTCCCTAATTTTAGTGGGATTGCTTCAAGTTTCTGTCCATCTAGTTTAATGTTAGCAACTGGTTTGCTGTATATAGCTCTTACTATGTTTAGGTATGGGCCTTGAATTCCTATTCTTTCCAGGACTTTTATCATGAAGGGGTGTTGAATTTTGTCAAATGCTTTCTCAGCATCTAAGAAATGATCATGTGGTTTTGTTCTTTCAGTTTGTTTATATAATGGATCACAGTGATGGTTTTCCGTATATTAAACCATCCCTGCACGCCTGGGATGAAGCCTACTTGATCATGGTGGATGATTGTTTTGATCTGCTCTTGGATTCGGTTTGCCAGAATTTTATTGAGTATTTTTGCGTCGATATTCATAAGGAAAATTGGTCTGAAGTTCTCTTTCTTTGTTGGGTCTTTGTGTGGTTTAGGTATAAGAGTAATTGTGGCTTCTTAGAAGGAATTCGGTAGTGCTCCATCTGTTTCAATTTTGTGGAATATTTTGGATAATATTGGTATGAGGTCTTCTATGAAGGTCTGATAGAATTCTGCACTAAACCCGTCTGGACCTGGGCTCTTTTTGGTCAGGAGACCTTTAATGATTGCTTCTATTTCCTTAGGAGTTATGGGGTTGTTTAACTGGTTTATCTGTTCCTGATTTAACTTCGGTACCTGGTATCTGTCTAGGAAATTGTCCATTTCCTGCAGATTTTCAAGTTTTGTTGAAAATAGGCTTTTGTAGTAGGATCTGATGATTTTTTGAATTTCTTCTGATTCTGTACTTATGTCTCCCTTTTCATTTCTCATTTTGTTAATTTGGACAGACTGTCGGTGTCCTCTCATTAGTCTGGCTAAGGGTTTATCTATCTTGTTGACTTTCTCAAAGAACCAACTTTTGGTTCTGTTGATTCTTTCTATGGTCCTTTTTGTTTCTACTTGGTTGATTTCAGCTCTGAGTTTGATTATTTCCTGCCTTCTACTCCTCCTGGGTGTATTTGCTTCTGTTTGTTCTAGAGCTTTTAGGTGTGCTGTCAAGCTGGTGACATATGCTCTCTCCTGTTTCTTTCTGCAGGCACTCAGAGCTATGAGTTTTCCTCTTAGCACAGCTTTCATTGTGTCCCATAAGTTTGGGTATGTTGTACCTTCATTTTCATTAAATTCTAAGAAGTCTTTAATTTCTTTCTTTATTTTTTCCTTGACCAGGTTATCGTTGAGTAGAGCATTGTTCAACTTCCACGTATATGTGGGCGTTCTTCCCTTATTGTTATTGAAGACCAGCTTTAGGCCGTGGTGGTCTGATAGCAGGCATGGGATTATTTCTATCTTTCTGTACCTGTTGAGGCCCATTTTTGACCGATTATGTGGTCAATTTTGGAGAAAGTACCATGAGGAGCTAAGAAGAATGTATATCCTTTTGTTTTAGGATAGAATGTTCTATAAATATCTATTAAGTCCATTTGGCTCATGACTTCTCTTAGTCTGTCTACGTCTCTGTTTAATTTCTGTTTCCATGATCTGTCCATTGATGAGAGTGGGGTGTTGAAATCTCCTACTATTATTGTGTGAGGTGCAATGTGTGTTTTGAGCTTTAGTAAGGTTTCTTTTTTATGTAGGTGCCCTTGTATTTGGGGCATAGATATTTAGGATTGAGAGTTCATCTTGCTGGATTTTTCCTTTGATGAATATGAAGTGTCCTTCCTTATCTTTTTTAATGACTTTTAGTTGGAAATTGATTTTATTTGATATTAGAATGGCTACTCCAGCTTGCTTCTTCTGACCATTTGCTTGGAAAGTTGTTTTCCAGCCTTTCACTCTGAGGTAGTGTCTGTCTTTGTCTCTGAGGTGTGTTTCCTGTAGGCAGCAGAATGCAGGGTCCTCATTGTGTATCTAGTTTGTTAATCTATGTCTTTTATTGGGGAGTTGAGACCATTGATGTTGAGAGATATTAAGGAATAGTAATTATTGCTTCCTGTTATAGTCATATTTGGATGTGAGGTTATGTTTGTATGCTTTTCTTCTCTTTGTTTTGTTGCCAAGACGATTAGGTTCTTGCTTTTTCTAGGGTGTAGCTTGCCTCCTTATGTTGGGCTTTACCATTTATTATCCTTTGTAATGCTGGATTTGTAGAAAGATATTGTGTAAATTTGGTTTTGTCATGGAATATCTTGGTTTCTCCATCTATTTTAATTGAGAGTTTTGCAGGATACAGTAACTTGGGCTGGCATTTGTGTTCTCTTAGGGTCTGTATGACATCTGTCCAGGATCTTCTGGCTTTCATAGTCTCTGACGAAAAGTCTGGTGTGATTCTGATAGGTCTGCCTTTATATGTTACTTGACCTTTTTCCCTTACTGCTTTTAATATTCTTTCTTTATTTTGTGCATTTGGTGTTTTGACTATTATGTGACGGGAGGTGTTTCTTTTCTGGTCCAATCTATTTGGAGTTCTGTAGGCTTCTTGTATGCCTATGGGTATCTCTTTTTTTAGGTTAGGGAAGTTTTCTTCTATGATTTTGTTGAAGATATTTACTGGTCCTTTGAGGTGGGAGTCTTCACTCTCTTCTATACCTATTATCCTTAGGTTTGATCTTCTCATTGAGTCCTGGATTTCCTGTATGTTTTGGATCAGTAGATTTTTCCGCTTTAAGTTATCCTTGACAATTGAGTCGATGATTTCTATGGAATCTTCTGCTCCTGAGATTCTCTCTTCCATCTCTTGTATTCTGTTGGTGATGCTTGTATCTACAGCTCCTTGTCTCTTCTTTTGGTTTTCTATATCCAGGGTTGTTTCCTTGTGTTCTTTCTTGATTGCTTCTATTTCCATTTTTAATTCCTTCATTTGTTTGATTGTGTTTTCCTGGAATTCTTTCAGGGATTTTTGTGATTCCTCTCTATAGGCTTCTACTTGTTTATTTATGTTTTCCTGGAATTCTTTCAGGGATTTTTGTGATTCCTCTCTGTAGGCTTCTACTTGTTTATTAATGTTTTCCTGCGTTTCTCTAAGGGAGTTCTTCATGTCTTTCTTGAAGTCCTCCAGCATCATGATCAAATATGATTTTGAAACTAGATCTTGCTTTTCTGGTGTGTTTGGATATACCGTGTTTGCTTTGGTGGGAGAATTGGGCCCCGATGATGCCATGTAGTCTGGGTTTCTGTTGCTTGGATTCCTGCGTTTGCCTCTCGCCATTAGATTATCTCTAGTGTTACTTTGTTCTGCCATTTCTGACAGTCGCTAGACTGTCCTATAAGCCTATGTGTCAGGGGTGTTGTAGACCTGTTTTCCTGTTTTCTTTCAGCCAGTTATGGGAACAGAGTGTTCTGCTTTCGGGCGTGTAGTTTTTCCTCTCTACAGGTCTTCAGCTGTTCCTGTGGGCCTGTGTCTTGAGTTCACCAGGCAGGTTGCTTGGAACAGGAAGGTTTGTCTTACCTGTGGTCCCGAGGCTCAAGTTTGCTCGTGGGATGTTGCTTATGAGCTCTCCGCAGCAGCAGCAACCATGAAGATCTGCACCGCCCTTTCTGGGAGCCCCCGGGCACCAGGGTTCCAGATGGCATTTGGTGTTTTCCTCTGGAGTCAGAGATGTGGGCAGAGTGTAGTCTCTTCTGGTTTCCCAGGCGTGTCTGCCTCTCTGAAGGTTTACTCTCCCTCCCACGGGATTTGGGTGCAGAGAACTGTTTATCTGGTCGGTCCCTTCAGGTTCTGGAGGTGTCTCAGACGCAGGGGACCTGCTGCTCCTGTGCTCTTATCCAAGGGAACCCAGAGGCCGTATACAGTTTCCTCTTGGGCCAGGGATGTGGGCAGTGTTGGTGGTCTTTTGTGCTCTGCAGTCTCAGGAGTGCCCACCTGTTCCCGGCGGTGAGCTCACTCTCCCACGGGGTTTGGGAGCAGTGAGCTGGATGTTTCAACATTTAAGAGTGCTTGCTTCTCTTCTAGAGAATCTCAATCCAATTTCCATATCAGATGGACCACAGACATATGGAACTCCTGTTCTCAGGGATCCAAAGGCCTCATCAGGTCTCCATAAATACACATTGCACATGTAAACGCTCACATATATACATAGAACAAAAATAATATATTGAAAAGTATTTATTGAACATAAAATTTTAGAAATTGAAATAATACAATGTGCTAGAAGATGTGTTGAGCTAACATGGAGAAATTAAAGGGAACAAATGAGAAGTGGACAGGAACATATTTCATTGCATACACATATAGATTTCTCAAAGATTAAAAAAGTATCAAAAATAAAATTGGCGTGGTGCTACATGCAGAGGCAGGAAGATCTCTGTGAGTTTGAAGTCTTCCTTGTGTACGTAGTGAGTTTCAGGACAGGAACACAGAGAGATTCTGTCTTAAAAAAACAAACCAAAAGCTTATTAAAAAGCAAAATAGGGAATCTCCTGTTAATAAGAAAGATACTATAATAAAAATATTTTTCTGAACAATAGACACATGTAGAATTAAATTAGTTAAATTTCTTATTAATATAAGATAAACAATATCTAAGGAAGGAAATCACCAAAAAAGTAATTCTTTAACTTTTTATTTAGAATTTATGAAGAACATGAATATCTTTGGTGAAAGAATATGGTGGGTGCTAAGAACAATAGCTAAAGGAGACAACCTCCAAGGCAAAATACCAAGAGAATTCACAATGCTGAGGATATGGAAATAAATTCTGTAAACCCTCAGGGGGGGGGGAAATCTAGTTTCATGAAAAGCATCAAATATTAGATAAAAGATTTAATATGAATAGTGCAGGCTAGTGGGGGAATGAAGTGTTCAGATTCTGAGGAGAAAATGAAATGCAAAAACTCCCCTGTTCAATGTCTAATAAGCCAAAAATAGAAAACTTTAGGAAGCCATTGGAGCACAGGCTATACAAGCTCATGTAGTAAATGAAGAAAATAAACATGGATTTCTCCAACTTTGGAGAAAGGCTGAGTGAATTCCCACGATAGTAGCAAAAAGTGATTCCTGGATGGTTATTAGGATAGTTATTAGGTATAGTGGTTAAATGGATTTCAATATCCCACCACCTCATATAGGTGGCTGTATAATGCCCTCCTTAGTATGGGTGGGGCCTGTAAATTTGATAGGATAGCATTTCCATGATTGTGTGGTACAATAATGATGAAGAGGTTTTGAGGATAAGTCCAGAGTAAATTGACTTTAAGTTTTTTTTTCTTTTTTGTCCATCTTTTTATTTAATCTTTTTTTTTTACACTTCAGATTTTATTCCCCTCCCAGTCCACTCTCCAACAGTTCCATATCCCATACCTCCTCCCTGCCTCCCCTGTCTCCAGGAGGATGTTCCCTCCCAATCCGACACCACCAGACCTCTAAACACCCTGGGGCCTCCAGTCGATTGAGGGTTAGTTGCATCTTCTCTGACTGAGTCCAGACCCAGGAGTCCTCCGCTGTATATGTGTTAGGGGCCTCATCTCAGCTGGTGTA
Source organism: Rattus rattus (assembly GCF_011064425.1). NCBI lineage: Eukaryota > Metazoa > Chordata > Mammalia > Rodentia > Muridae > Rattus > Rattus rattus. The sequence goes on from NC_046172.1 coordinate 27,887,269, forward strand.
TGTTGCCTGGTTAGTGGTCCAGTGTCTGAGAGATTTCGGGGGTCCAGGTTAATTGAGACTGCTGGTCCTCCTACAGGGTTGCCCTCCTCCTCAGCTTTCCCCAGCTTTTCCCTAATTCAAACACACGGGTCAGCAGCTTCTGTTCATTGGTTGGGCACAAATATCTGCATCTGACTCTTTCAGCTGCTTATTATTAGGTCTTTTAGAGGGCAATCATGATAGGTCCCTTTGTGAGCCTCCATATCCTCAGTAATAAGTGCTGGGCTTTGGGCCCTCCCCTTGAGCTGGAACCCACTTTGGGCCTGTCACTGGACCTTCTTTTCCTCAGGCTCCTCTCCATTTCCATCCCTGCAGTTCTTTCAGATAGGAACAATTATGGGTCAGAGTTTTGACTGTAGAAAAGCAACACCATTCCTCACTTGATGCCCCATCTTTCCGCTGGAGGTGAGCGCAACAAGTTCCCTCTCCCCAGTGTAGGGCATTTAGTCTAAGGTTCCTCCCATTGAATCCCGACAGTCTCTCACCTCCCAGGTCTCTGGTACATTCTGGAGGGTCCCCCCAACCTCCTACCTCTTGAGATTGCCTGTTTTCATTCTTTGTGCTGGCCCTCAGGGCTTCAGTCCTTTTTCCCAACCCAGTACCAGATCATTTTCCCCTCTCCCCAACACCTATCCCCTTTCCCTCCCCTGTCCCTCCCTCCCTCCCCCCTTGTGGTTGTTTTCTTCTCCCTCCCAAGTGGTACTGAGGTGTTCTCACTTGGGCGCTTCAGTTTGTTGAACTTTTGAGTTCTGTGGACTGTATCTTGGGTATTCTGTACATTTTCTTTAGCCACTATCCACCTGTTAGTGAGTATATACTATGCACATCCTTTTGGGTCTCAGTTATTTCACCCAGGATGATATTTTCCAGTTCCATCCATTTGCCTGCAAAACTCAGGATGTCTTTGTTCTTAAGAGCTATGTAAATATCCCATTGTGTAAATGAACAACATTTTCTACGTCCATTCTTCTGTTGTGGGACATCTGGGTTCTTTCCAGCTTCTCACTATCACAGACAAGGCCGCTATGAACATAGTGGAACATGTGCCCCTGTGACATGGTGGGGCATCTTTTGGGTATATTCCCAAGAGTGGTATTTCTGGGTCTTTAGGTAGATCTATTTCCAATTTTCTGAGGAACCTCTAGATTGATTTCTAGAGTGGTTGTAACAGTTTGCAATCCCACCAGCAATGGAGGAGTGTTGCTCTTTCTCCACATCTTCACCAGCATCTGCTGTCGCCTAAGTTTTTGACCTTAACCATTCTGATTGGAGTAAGGTGGAATCTAATGGTCGTTTTGATTTGCATTTATCTAATGACTAAGGACTTTGAACATTTCCTTGGGTTCTTTTCAACCTTTGAGATTCTGCTCTTGTAAATTCTCAGTTTAGTTCTATACCCCAATTTTGATTGGGTTGTTTGTCTTTTGGGGGGTTAGCCTCTAAAGTTCTTTGTATATTTTGGATATTAGTCCGCTATCAGATATGGGGTTAATTAAGATTTTGTCCCAATATGTAGGTTGCTGACTTGTCTTATTGTCTGTGTCCATTGCCTTACACAAGCTTTCCAATTTCATGAGATCCCATTGAATAATTCTTGATTTTAGAGCATGATCCATTGGAGTTCTGTATAGAAAATTTCCCCTTGTGTCAATGAGTTTAAGGCTCTTTCCCACTTTCTCTTCTTTTTTTTTTTCCTTTTTTTTCTCTATCTTTATTAACTTGGGTATTTCTTATTTATATTTCAATTGTTATTCCCAGTTTCCTGGCCAACATCCCCCTAACCCCTTTCCCTCCTCTTCTCTATGGGTGTTCCCCTCCCCATCCTCCCCCCACTATCACCCTTCCCCCAACAATCACGTTCACTGGGGGTTCAGTCTTGGCAGGACCAAGGGCTTCCCCTTCCACTGGTGCTCTTACTAGGCTATTCATTGCTACCTATGAGGTTGGAGCCCAGGGGCAGTCCATGTATAGTCTTTAGGTAGTGGGTTAGTCCCTGGAAGCTCTGGTTGGTTGGCATTGTTGTTCATATGGGGTCTCGAGCCCCTTCAAGCTCTTCCAGTCCTTTCTCTGATTCCTTCAACGAGGCTCCTGTTCTCAGTTCAGTGGTTTGCTGCTGGCATTCGCCTATGAATTTTCTGTATTCTGGCTGTGTCTCTCAGGAGAGATTTACATCCGGTTCCTCTCAGTCTGCACTTCTTTGCTTCATCCATCTTATCTAGTTTGGTGGCTGTATATATATGGGCCACATGTGGGGCGGGAACTGAATGGGCATTCCTTCAGCCTCTGTTCTAAATTTTGTCTCCCTATTCCCTCCCAAGGGTATTCTTGTTCCCCTTTTAAAGAATGAGTGAAGCATTCACATTTTGATCATCCGTCTTGAGTTTCATTTGTTCTAGGCATCTAGGGTAATTCAAGCATTTGGGCTAATAGCCACTTATCAATGAGTGCATACCATGTATGTCTTTCTGTGATTGGGTTAGCTCACTCAGGATGATATTTTCCAGTTCCATCCATTTGCCTACAAATTTCATAAAGTCATTGTTTTTGATAGCTGAGTAATATTCCATTGTGTAGATATACCACATTTTCTGTATCCATTCCTCTGTTGAAGGGCATCTGGGGCCTTTCCAGCTTCTGGCTAGTATAAATAAGGCTGCTATGAACATAGTGGAGCACGTGTCTTTAATATGTATTGGGGCATCTTTTGGGTATATGCCCAAGAGAGGTATAGCTGGGTCCTCAGGTAGTGGAATGTCCAATTTTCTGAGGAACTTCCAGACTGATTTCCAGAATGGTTGTACCAGTCTGCAATCCCAACAACAATGGAGGAGTGTTCCTCTTTCTCCACATCCTCGCCAGCATTTGCTGTCACCTGAGTTTTTGATCTTAGCCATTCTCACTTGTGTGAGGTGAAATCACAGGGTTGTTTTGATTTGCATTTCCCTTATGACTAAAGATGTTGAACATTTCTTTAGGTGTTTCTCAGCAATTTGGCATTCCTCAGCTGTGAATTCTTTGTTTAGCCCTGAATACCATTTTTAATAGGGTTATTTGTCGCCCTGCGGTCTAACTTCTTGAGTTCTTTGTATATTTTGGATATAAGCCCTCTATCAGTTGTAGGATTGGTAAAGATCTTTTCCCAATCTGTTGGTTGTTGCTTTTTCCTAACAACAGTGTCCTTTGCCTTACAGAAGCTTTGCAGTTTGATGAGATCCCATTTGTCGATTCTTGATCTTAGAGCATAAGCCATTGGTGTTTTGTTCAGGAAATTTTTTCCAGTGCCCATGTGTTCAAGATGCTTCCCCACTTTTTCTTCTATTAGTTTGAGTGTATCTGGTTTGATGTGGAGGTCCTTGATTCACTTGGACTTAAGCTTTGTACAGGGTGAAGCATGGATCGATCGGCATTCTTCTACATGCTGACCTCCAGTTGAACCAGCACCATTTGCTGAAAATGCTATCTTTTTTCCATTGAATGGTTTTGGCTCCTTTGTCAAAATCAAGTGACCATAGGTGTGTGGGTTCATTTCTGGGTCTTCAATTCTGTTCCATTGGTCTATCTGTCTGTCTCTGTACCAATACCATGCAGTTTTCATCACTATTGCTCTGTAATACTGATTGAGTTCAGGGATAGTGATTCCCCCAGAAGTCCTTTTATTGTTGAGGATAGTTTTAGCTATCCTGGGTTTTTTGTTATTCCAGATGAATTTGCAAATTGTTCTGTCTAAGAGTAGATTATCTTTTCTGGACTGACCAAATCAAATGAATGTGTTTTGTTTTTTGTTTGTTGCATGTAATTTTAGAAATCAAGTTTCTTCCTTTTCTTAGAACTTCAGTCCTTTCTCCTGGCTTTGCTCCTATGTAGGCTGCTGCCCATCCTACTTCTTAGTTGTTCATTCCTACTGACTTAATTCTGCCAACTGCTGGCTGGCACCTTTCCCAGGAGCTTCATTACCAGCCTCACCCAACATCTTTGAATTGGAGGATAAAAAAAATACTCAGCCTCATTATTTTAGATTTTGCCTGGTGGCACAATTTCTGGACTCAGAATCTACTGCTGTAACCTTATTAGCTATCAGCTAGCTCCAGTCAAGCTCCCAGGCCCTTCCTAAGGTGGAGGCTATAGGCCCCAGGTGCCCCACAGCCTTACAAGTCTTCTGCTTTCCTCTCCTTCCAATGCATGGCTGCAAAAGTCCTTTCCTTTTTCTCAACTCCCTTCTTCCCACTGGGAGGTGTAAGTCCCACCTTTACCCTTTGTCCAATAATTAGCTCCTGCCTTCCTTATTGACCAAATCAAGAACCAATTAGGGAACTAGATTTTAGAATCAGCTCCTCCCCCTACATTTCACCTTTATCTGTCCACTAAAATATAATAAAAAAGGAACCCAACCCTTTTCTCCCAGATATAAGTTGAACAAAACCATAACAATTCAGTTAATTCCACAGTATGAGGTACAAATGATATGCAGTCCATCAACTTGTCAATTAAACTAAGTACTCTACCATATTTTCTAACTGAAAGACTTATGATTGTATTCCTTTATTATGTTTAGATTTTTAGCTTGTAATGTCCCTTGAAAACCATGTCATCAAAATGGTAACCAACAGATTGGGAAAAGATCTTTACCAATCATACATCCAATAGAGGGCTAATATCCAAAATATACAAAGAACTCAAGAAGTTAGACTCAAGAGAGCCAAATGACCCTATTAACAAAATGGGGTACAGAGCTAAACAAAGAATTCTCAACTGAGGAATATCCAATGGCTTAGCAGTACCTAAAGAAATGTTCAACATACTTAGTCATCAAGAAAATGTGAATCAAAACAACCCTGAGATTCCACCTCATACCAGTCAGAATGGCTAAGTTAATAAACTTAGGTGACAGAAGATGCTGGCGAAGATGTGGAGAAAGAGGAACACTCCTCCATTGTTGGTGGTATTGCAAACTGTTACAACCACGCTGGAAGTCAGTCTGGAGGTTCCTCAGAAAATAGGACATTGCACTGCCTGAGAACCCAGCTCTACCTCTCCTGAACATATACCCAAAAGATGCTCCAACATACAACAAAGACACATGCTCCACTATTTTCTTAGCAGCCTTATTTATAATAGCCTGAAGTTGGAAAGAACCCAGATGTCCTTCAATAGAGGAATGGATACAGAAAATGTGGTACATCTACACAATGGAGTACTACTCAGCTATCAAAAACAATATCTTCATGAAATTCATAGGCAAATGGATGGAACTCGAAAATATCATCCTGAGTGAGGTAACCCAATCACAAAAACCACACAAGGTATGCCCTCACTGATAAGTGTCTATTAGCCCAAAAGATTCAATTAGCCAAAATACAATCCATAGACTACATGACGCTCAAGAAGAATGATGACCAAAATGTGGATGCTTCACTCCTTCTCAAAAGGGGGAATGAAAATATCCATGGGAGAGGTTATGGAGGCAAAATTTAGAGCAGAGCCTGAAGGAATGGCCTTTCAGAGCCTGCCCCACACGTGCCTATATACATACAGCCACCAAAACTAGGTAAGATTGATGAAGCTAAGAAGTGCATGCTGACAGGAACCAGATAGAGATCTCTCCTGAGAGACACAGCCAGAGCTTGTCAAATACAGAGGTGAATACTAACAGCAAATCACTTAACTGAGAATGGGACCCCCATTGGAGGAATTAGAGAAAAGATTGAAAGAGCTGAAGGGTTTGCAACCCCATATGAACAACAATGCCAACTAACTAGAGCGTCCAGGGACTAAACCACTACCCAAAATCTATATATGGACTGACCCATGGCTCCAACTGCATATGTAGCAGAGGATGGCCTTGGGCACCAGTGGAAGGAGAGGCCCTTAGTCCTGCCAAGGTTGGATCCCTAGTGAAAGGGAATGTTGGGGGGAGGGGGTGGTATGCAGGGTAGATGGGGAGAGGAACACCCTTATAGAAGAAGGGGAGGGGGAGGGTATAGCGTACTTATAGATAGTAAACAGGAAAAGGGAATAATTTGAAACATAAATAAAGAAATATGCAATAAAAGAAAGAAAGAAAAGAAAACCATGTCATCTATACTATAATCTCTCTCTTAATGTTAAACAACTTGATTTTGATTATGAGACTAAAACTAGTTTGTAATCTCATCAGAAACCTGAGAATGGCTAAATATTACCTGAAAATATAGGAAGCATGAAACATAGTTTCTGAAACTTAACCAAGCTGTAGAGACAGTTGACAACCTGGACAGTCCCCACTTCTTCAAAATTTAGGAGCATCCATCTTCAGTCTTCTGGCCAAGGATCATCTATCTGACATACTTATAAAGCAGAATTATTTGAATGACCACTGACCCTGTCTTGACAAAGTCAGTAGTTGACTATTCTGCAAAATCGTGTCCTTCTCTGGACAGCATTGTCTATAGATGAAATGGGCAATTTCTACCCACTGGCCGCCTTGCCAGGATAAGCAACCTGGCCTTGAGGTGAAGATGCTCAATATCTTCTTTGAATCAAGAATGGGGTGCTGTTTGGAGCAGGTATGTCTCACTGTCAAATGATTAAATAACATTAAATGTCACATTCTATGGATTTCTGATGTTTTTGAAGACTATCTGAACTCTTGGACCTTGACTATTCTCAGCTATTTCTAATTGAACTATCTTGAAAACACCCTTTTATAATTAATTCAGAACCATGAGTTTGCTTTTTGACCTTTAACTCACATTGCTCAATCATCTAAAAACAGTTTTAATAACAGTCATAGAAGGACTGGGTTTAAGCTGTGTATTCTTGAATGAGTTGCCTAGGCACAATGCCTGTCTACAAACAATACTAATGCCAATTTTTGTATCAATATAAGAAATTCATGCCAATGAAAGATTTAATCTGTATCATAATAAATTCTGTGCCAATGTAAGAAAATATAACTTCAAGTTTACATCAATTATAAAGATTTCTACCAATTAAGATTATGGCTATGCAGTCAATTGCATTTATTTCCTCCATGTTCAAAATTACTAACATTCTCAAATTCCCTTGAATGACAACTTTTCTATAATTCATAAAATAATCATTACCAGACCCCCTAAACCCAGGGTATTTGGCTGAAGATGCTTTATAATTTCTTCTGGCCAAGCAGGAGTGAGGAAATATCTTTAAAGGGGAGGGGAAGGAGAAATAGGAGATTTGATTAGGCCTTAAGAAAGTCAAACCATCAATTGTTATTCAGTCACTGATGTCTAGAAGGCTCAGGACTTGACTGAAGTTCTGACTGGATTTATCTGAAAGGTTGAATGAGGCAACAAGACCTGGAGTCCATGACACAGGAAGTCCAAGCAGGTCAGTTCAGCATCTTTGAGGATGAATCTTGACAAAGCTGTACCCTCCACAATATACAGATCTCAAAACAGATTTAAGTACCAACAAAATATCTGTGTGGATTATAATAGTCTGGGAAGGGTGCACAGACGAATTAAGGATGAAACTCTGCTCCTTGTCTGAGCATGGGAAAGACAGCTGTCATTGTTATGAGCCAATTTTAATAATAACCTATCATAAAGCCTTCATTTATGCCATGTGAAGGATGGCACAAAGAATCTTTACCTGTCCTATTTGACTCTCTTGAATTTTCTAGTTTTTCAGGGGATCTCCCTCTGTTATATCTGATCCATATAACTCAGGAAGGAGTCCAGAGCCTAATCTCCTTTTCTGTCAACACAAGTAGAGCCTTTCTCCAAAAGTAGCATGTCATTGAGCCAGCAACCACAAAAACGTTTAGCTTGACCTCTCTCCCAGAGGAATAATAATATAACTGCAAAGTTCTAAATCACACCCATTTTGGTAATTAAAACAATTCAAAATGAATGAAGTAAACTAAAAATATACTATATGAGTTTACTCTTAGACTTTGAATCTGTTTTGTTTTGATTTTACAAAATATGGTAAGGGAAGAAGTTGAGCATCAAAGATTTCATCCTACTCACCTTCAAGGAACAGATAGCAAGTTATAGGGCTAGGAGTGTCTGTCAGGGGATAGAGGGTAGTGGCCTACTGAGGTTTAGGACCTCAGCCCCACAATCACAACTGAAGGAACTGAATCCCTCCAAGAACCTGTGAACTTGGCAGAAGAAGCAGTGATTCATTTGAGAACTGGGCCCTGGCTAGCACCTTGATTTCATCCCAGTGAGATTTGAATTGAAAACTCAACTCTGCTGTGCCTGGATTCCTGACTGAGGAAAATTGTGAAATAATCAATGTGTGCTCTTTTAAGCCCCTAAATTGTGACAATAGATTGTTAATGCAGGTGGGGATAGCTTATGAGCCAGATTGCAGCAGCTCAAGAGACTGAAGACATTTATCCAGACTTATGAAATTGTCCTAATGTCTTGAGAAATGCATACAACTTGAAGACAATTGGGAAATAGGTTAGTTTAGCAAGAATGCCAAAGCTAGGCAATCAGATACAAGACCATGACTAACTATAAGAAAAAAATAAAATGAAGCATGGGAATAGAATGTTCTCAATCATTATAATGTAAAAACCAAATGACAGACAAAAGTCTAATGAGTACAGTGGAATGATGGAGAAGGGAAGTGTATGTGTGGGCAGAGAAATGGAGAGGACATCTTCATCTTTTATACTCTGAAATATGAAAATGTTCAGAAGACATGATATATTTCTGTCATTGTGTCTCAGGGGAGGAAAATACTCAAATTAGTGAAGCTAATTCTTTCATTTCTTTGCTAAAATCTTCTTGTACTCAACATTTTAAAGTACATGAGTGTGAGGGCTGGCAAAGTGATTCAGCGAGTCTAGGTAATTGCATGTAAGCATGGTAAACAGAGTTTGACAGCAAGGACCCAGGAGAAGGTCAAAGAAGAGAACTGAATACACAACATTTTTCTCTGTTTTACAAAAGCATCAAGACAGGCAAAGCCACAATTGTATTCTCTCTCTCTCTCTCTCTCTCTCTCTCTCTCTCTCTCTCTCTCTCTCTCTCTCTCCTCCCTACCTACCCCCTCTCTCCTCTTCCTCTCTCTTACACAAATGCACACACACACACACACACACAGAGACATATATATATATATATATATATATTCTGCTGTACCTATCATTGTTGCTTATATGTACACATGTTTAGTGCTAACAACTTGGGATTGCACAACCTATCAGGGGTCTAGTCTATGGAGAATACTGGTTCTCCATCTTTCAGCAGTCATTAATTATCTATAGATTTTAATCTAGAGGTAGTTTTTCCCCATCAAATTAGAACATCAGTTGGTGTCATTGTGCAGGTATGGTTTAGGATACAATATTGCTAAGATTTCATGAGTGCAGCTTCCCTGTCACGTATGGAATACTCTATTCTTACAGTAGCTATCTTAATTCTCTTGTTCTTACACTCCTACCACCTCCTATTCTGAGATGCTTTCTGAGTGTTAGGTGTAGGGGCTGTAGTTTCGATGTATCATTTGGGGATATGTGCCTCATGGTCAGTTTTTATCTGCATTTTGACCCACTGTTAATTTCTACAATGGTCCTCCATCCTACTTACAAAGAAGTTTCTTTGATGAGATGTGAGATCTACATTTTTCTGAGGATGTAAGGATATGTATTTGGAATGCAATTGGAAATTATGGTGGTTTAGGAAAGCAGCAGTAGTCAGTTCTCTTCGAGGGCCTGTGACTGAATCCTAGCTTCCAGTAATGGGCTAAAAGACAGTGAAGAGCATCCGTGTGCATTTTTGACATTATGCAAATTTATTATGCAAGTTATTAAACAGTGTTAAGCAGAGAATTCTGTTTTCATCTAAAGTAGCACCAGGTCCTCCAGCTTAGGACTTTGGAGTGGCTTGTGAAGAAGGCAAAAGTTTAATACAGCAACCAGCACAACAACCAGCAAAACTGAGATACAAACAAGCATTAGCTACTGCTATCACTCAGGATGAAATGAAACTTTGACAGCAAGGGATTCACATTCTCTTTCTCTTAGATTTGAATCTGTAATCAAGAAAAGAATTATATCCCAAGTATGTACGGCTAGAAAAAATAATTAATCTGAATTTCACTAAGAATTGTATGCAAATTCTCCAAGCTCTTCTGCAAATTGATAGAGAAAGTGTGTATAGTTGGTCAATCATTTCTAATTCTCTCTCAACAAAGCATTAATTTAAGCTTATCTAAAAAAAATAAACCATATTACCACACATGGTTATTACTCAAAAATACAGAATAAAGAGTCATACTAAAGTTCAACTTTTATACACACTTAATTCATTTATTATTTAGACTGATAAAGGGACAAAAGAGAGTACAATAATGGTTCTACAAGTCATACTCTTTCTCACCCCAGTCATCTTTACTTGTGTACCTCTCTCTCTCTCTCTCTCTCTCTCTCTCTCTCTCTCTCTCTCTCTGTGTGTGTGTGTGTGTGTGTGTTGTATTATCTGTACATGATTCTGTGGGTATATGCACATGTGCATGTAGGGACACATGCATGTGTATATGTGCTACTGGAGGCCAAATGTAAACTTGAATATCTTCGTTGATGTTGCAGCAGCCTATAGAATGGAAAAATGATTTCCCATTCTCAATTCCACACTGATAGAGAGCTAATATCCAAAATATATAAAGAACTCAAGAAACCATACCTCAACCAATCAAATAATCCAATTAAAAATGAGTACACATCAAAGCTGACAATTCTCAACAAACACTTAAAGAAATGCACAACACTCTTCGACATTATAGAAACACAACTCAAAATGACACTGAGATTCTCTCTTATACTTGTCAAAATGACTAAGATCAAAAATATAAGAAACAGCTAATAGGGAATGCTCCTCCATTGTTGGTAGGAGTGCCAAATTTTACAGCTATTTTGAAAATTAATTTGGTGGTTTCACAGAAAATAGAGAATGGTTCTATTTCAAGATCCAGCTATATAACTCTTGGACATATATCCAAATGAGTCTCCATTCTACCACAAAGGCACTTGTTTAGCTATGTTCGTAGCATCTTTGTTTATAATAGTCAGAAACTAGAAACAACTTAGAGGTTTCTTAACCAATAAGTGGATAAAATAAATATAGTAATTTACACAATGGAGTATTACTCAGCTATTAAAAAATGACATTGGCCCACATTTCTGACTCCAGAGGAAAACACCTAATGCCATCTGGGACCCTGGTGCACGGGGGCTCCCAGAAAAGGCAGTGCAGGTCCTCCTGGTTGCCGCCCTCATGGAGAGCTCAAAAGCAACACCCACGGGCAAACTTGAGCCACGGGACCTCAGGTAAGACCAACTTTTCTGCTCCAAGCCACCTGACTGGTGGCCTCAGGACACACAGAGGCAAAATTCCTCTGGAACTGGACACTTCTGGTTTTTAGCTGGATTCCCATCCTCGCTGATCCTGGGAGAGAGAGCTCACCGCCCGGAAAGGTGGGCACTCTTGAGACTGCAGAGCGGAAGAGGCCACCAATACTGCCCACCCCTGCCCACATCCCTGGCCCAAGAGGAAACTGTAGACGGCCTCTGGGAACTGGAAGATAGGGGCACTGGAGCTGCAGGTCCCCTGCGCCCAAGACACCACCTGAACCTGAAGGGACCAGACCAATAGTTCTCTGCACCCAAATCCCATGGGAGGGAGAGCTAAACCTTCAGAGAGGCAGACACACCTGGGAAGCCAGAAGAGACTACACTCTGCCCATATTTCTGACTCCAGAGGAAAACACCAAACACCATCTGGGACCCTGGTGCACCGGGGCTCCCAGAAAAGGCGGCGCAGGCCCTCCTGGTTGCTGCCCTCATGGAGAGCTCATAAGCAACACCCCATGAGGAAACTTGAGCCCCGGAACACAGATAAGACCAACTTTTCTGCTCAAAATGACCTGCAAGGTGAACTCAGAACACAGGCCCACAGGAACAGCAGAAGACCTGTAGACAGGAAAAACTACACACCCGAAAGCAGAACACTCTGTTCCCATAACTGGCTGAAAAAAAACCAGGAGAACAGGTCTACAGCACTCCTGACACACAGGCCTATAGGACAGTCTACCCACTGTCAGAAATAGCAGAAAAAATGTAACACCAGAGATAATCTGATGGCGAGAGGCAAGCGCAGGAACCCAAGCAACAGAAACGAAGACATGGCATCATTGGAGCCCAATTCTCCCACCAAAGCAAACACTGAATATCCAAACACACCAGAAAAGCAAGATCTAGATTTAAAATCATATTTGATCATGACACTGGAGGACTTCAAGAAAGACACAAAGAACTCCCTTACAGAAACACAGGAAAACATAAATAAACAAGTAGAAGCCTACAGAGAGGAATCACAAAAATCCCTGAAAGAATTCCAGGAAAACATAAATAAACAAGTAGAAGCCTATAGAGAGGAATCACAAAAATCCCTGAAAGAATTCCAGGAAAACACGATCAAACAGTTGAAGGAATTGAAAATGGAAATAGAAGCAATGAAGAAAGAACACAGGGAAACAACCCTGGATATAGAAAATCAAAGGAAGAGACAAGGAGCCGTAAATACAAGCATCAGCAACAGAATACAAGAGATAGAAGAGAGAATCTCAGGAGCAGAAGATTCCATAGAAATCTTCGACACAACTGTCAAAGATAATGTAAAACAGAAAAAGCTACTGGTCTAAAACATACAGGAAATCCAGGACTCAATGAGAAGATCAAACCTAAGGATAATAGGTATAGAAGAGAGTGAAGACCAGTAAATATCTTCAACAAAATCATAGAAGAAAACTTCCCTAACCTAAAGAAAGAGATGCCCATAAGCATACAAGAAGCCTACAGAACTCCAAATAGATTGGACCAGAAAAGAAACCCCTCCTATCACATAATAGTCAAAACACCAAATGCACAAAATAAAGAAAGAATATTAAAAGCAGTAATGGAAAAAGGTCAAGTAACATATAAAAGCAGACCTGTCAGAATCAAACCAGACTTTTCGCCAGAGACTATGAAAGCCAGAAGATTCAATCCTACAACAGATAGAGGGCTTATATCCAAAATATACAAAGAACTCTAGAATTTATACCGCAGGGAGACAAATAACCCTATTTAAAATGGGGTTCAGATCTAAACAAAGAATTCACAGCTGAGGAATGCCAAATGGCTGAGAAACACCTAAAGAAATGTTGAACATCTTTAGTCATAAGGGAAATGCAAATCAAAACAACCATGAGATTTCACCCCACACCAGTGAGAATGGCTAAGATCCAAAACTCAGGTGACAACAAATGCTGGCGAGGATGCGGAGAAAGAGGAACACTCCTCCATTGTTGGTGGGGTTGTAGACTGGTACAACCATTCTGGAAATCAGTCTGGAGGTTCCTTAGAAAATTGGACATTCCACTACCTGAGGACCCAGCAATACCTCTCTTGGGCATATACCCAAACGATGCCCCAATACATATTAAAGACACGTGCTCCACTATGCTTATAGCAGCCTTATTTATACTAGCCAGAAGCTGGAAAGGCCCCAGATGCCCTTCAACAGAGGAATGGATACAGAAAATGTGGTACATCTATACAATGGAATATTACTCAGCTATCAAAAACAATGACTTTATGAAATTCATAGGCAAATGGAGGGAACGGTACAATATCATCCTGTGTGAGGTAACCCAATCACAGAAAAACACACATGGTATGCACTCTTTGATAAATGGCTATTAGCCCAAATGCTTGAATTACCCTAGATGCACAGAACATGTGAAACTCAAGATGGATGACCAAAATGCAAATGCTTCACTCCTTCTTTAAAAGGGGAACAAGAATACCCTTGGCAGGGAATAGGGAGGCAAAGATTAAAACAGAGGCAAAAGGAACACCCATTCAGAGCCTGCCCCACATGTGGCTCATACATATACAGCCACCCAATTAGACAAGATGGATGAAGCAAAGAAGTGCAGACAGACAGGAGCCGGATGTAGATGTCTCCTGAGAGACACAACCAGAATACAACAAATACATAGGCGAATGCCAGCAGCAAACCACTGAACTGCGAATGGGACCCCTGTTGAAGGAATCAGAGAAAGGACCGGAAGAGCTTGAAGGGGCCTGAGACCCCATATGAACAACAACACCAACCAACCAACCAGAGCTTCCAGGGACTAAGCCATTTCCCAAAGACTATTCATGGACTGACCCTGGGCTCCAACCTCATAGGTAGCAATGAATAGCCTAGTAAGATCACCAGTGGAAGGGGAAGCCCTTGGTCCTGCTAAGACTGAACCCCCAGTGAACGTGATTGTTGGGGGGAGGGCGGTAAATGGGGGGAGGATGGGGAGGGGAACACCCATATAGAAGGGGAGGGGGAGGGGTTAGGGGGGATGTTGGCCCGGAAACCGGGAAAGGGAATAACATTTGAAATGTAAATAAGAAATACTCAATTTAATAAAGAAAAAAAAACCCAAAAAACAAACAAACAAACAAACGAAAAAAAAAAGATCAGAAGACAACTTTGGGAGCAAATTCTCTTCTACTGTGTGGATTCTGGGCTTGAACTCACGTCACCCAGCATGATTATAAGCACTTTTACTAATTGAACCATCTCACTAACACACTAATATTAAATTTTTTCTCTTTATTCAAAAAAAAGAAAAAAAGAAAAAAAATGACATCATGAAAATTGCTGGCAAATGGTTGGAACTCAAAAAAAAAATCATATTGAGTAAAGTAACCCAGACCCATAAAAACAAACATTCTATGTATTCACTTATTAAATGGATTTAAGCCCTAAAGCACAATGTTAAAATCCCCAGACAGACCTAGAGAGACTAAGTATCAAGGAAGGCTCAAGGTTGAGGGAATTGAAACATGGATCTCCCTGGGAAGGGAAAAGAGAATAGATATCGAGTGTGAACGCGGGGTAAGTGGGAATGGGAATAGTATGGGACAGGTGTATGGATAGAGAAAGTTGGCCCTGGGAGAGAAAACTGGAACTGGAGGACATTTGGCGGGGGTGGGGGAGGCAAGTTAGAAACCCAGTGCAATGAAAACTCCCAAGAGGCTAGGATGTTGACCCTAGTGAAGACCCTAGTAATGGGGGACTGAGTCTGAACTAGCCATCTTCTGTAACAAGGCAAGGAAGGCTTCCAGTGGAGTAACTGTGTCACCAATGCAGCCACAAAACCTTTGACCTTCAATTTGTCCTGCCTGCAAGATATGCTAGGATAAAGGTAGAACAGACATTGTGGAAGTGGCCAACCAAAGACTGGTCCATTTTGAGACCCATGCCACCAGAGGGAGCTCATGCCTTACACTGCCTGGAGGGCCAAGAATCAGTGAGGCTGGATAGCTCATGAGACCTAGAATAGAACCAAACAAGACCAGGAAACAAAATCTATGAAATAACTGGTGATGATACTCTGATATACTTGTAGACTGGAACCTAGCATAATTGTCATCAGCTTGTAGCAGATTCAAACATTAGGCGGAGCTTGGGGAATCCTTTGTAGGAGATAGGGATCTCAAGGACACCATTAGAAAACCCACAGAATCAGCTAACCATGGCTCATTATTGGCTCACAGGGGCAGACCTGACAATCAGGACACTTACATGGGACTGACCTAGGCCTTCTGCACACAGGTTACAGTTGTGTAGCATGGTTTTCATGTGGGACTCCTAACAGTGGTAGTAGGGGATGTCCCCTAACTCTTTTGCAAGCATTTAGGGCCCTTTTACTCCTGCCTGGTTACCTTGTCCAGCCTTGATATGAGGGTTAAGAAATGAGGGAAAAGCTCCTCCTATTAGGCATCAATCATACTTGCCTACACTTGAGGGAGAAATATGTTTTCAATGATGATATTAACTAATTATATAAATATCCATTTTACTTTGTATTAGAGCTGATTTTATTTTAAATGCCATTTATGGGAACTACTGATCTCTCCCAATTTCTAATGTCTTTGTAGATATCCATTATTTAATTAGTTAAATTGCTTCTTCACATTGGTGAATTTGCTTTCTGAACTGTAAAAAGGTAAGGGTTTCATATTGACCTTTTAGAAAGAAAGAGAGTTGTTTAAGTATATGCATATGCTTGCTGGGAAAAAATGAGTTGTAAGTGAACAGAGAGCCAAGTTTTTATTTTGTGGCTGAATGATAAATGAGGTGAGCATAGCACAGCTTTTATGTATACTAAAGAGTTGTCTTTCTCTTCCTCTCAACATACTTACAAGAACAAACTCACTTCCCTAAAAAGCATATTTGTTCAAACAACAGACCTGGACATATTGAACTGTGTTTTGCAGATGTCATATATTTATACATGTCCTAATCTTTGTTTTCCTTTCCTCTCTCGAGCAGATATTTTGTATGGTGTACATCAATGGAAAATTGTTTGAGGGGTGAGAAACACAAAGTCAGGAAATGCCTCGTTAAGGATCTTAGAAGCAGAGAGAACATGGCCACATTGCATACCCTGGGAAAACTGTGGTGCAGTTTTAATCACATAAACAGAATCATATTGAAGGTATAATTTCAATAATTGAAAAAGCAATAGAAAAATTATATTTAGGCTAACGTCCACATAATAAGGCTGCAGAACCTTTACAAATGTTCTGAAGTTTAGGTTTACAGATATTTTAGTGATATAGTATTTACTGTTAATTTTCATAGGCTAAAAAATAAGAAACTATCCTAAAGAAATTTAAATTTTGTGACCTGAAAATTCTTTAGTCATGTGTCTTTATGGGATTGCAATAGAATAAATCAAAACAAAATAAAAGGTTATATGTTGCTATGGGATTTTATTATTCACTTTTAAAGAAAGATGTAACATTATTCTTCATGTGTGTACATGTGGGGTGTGTGTGTGTGTGTGTGTGTGTGTTCATATCTCTAAAGTCCAGAAGACAGTGTTGGACCTGAAGATGTTGGACCTGGAGATGATTGTGAGCCATGTGGTATTGGTAGTAAAAGGTGAACTCTAGTGCTCTGCATGAGCAAGTGTTCCTTGTTTTTAATTACATTTTTTCATGCAATATACTTGATCATGTTTCTCCCCTCCCCTACTCTTTCCAGGTCCTTTCTACTTCCCTACCTACCAAAATTTAGGTTCTTTCTCTTTTTTTCCTTCCTTCTCACTATATCTCACTCTCTCAAACAACCAAAAACAGTCAAAACAAATAAATCCCAGTAAGACAAAAAATGCTGAAGCAAAAGTACCGAAAATAAATTAAAAAAAGAAAACAAAGGAATATAGAGTTCCTTTGTATTGGCCAAGTGCTCCTGGGAATAAGGCCTGCCCTAGAATGTGGTTGATATACCCGGTAAGAATCCGTTGGAAAAAATCCCTTTGAGATCAAGTATCAGTTGCAGAAAGCTTTTGGCTAGGGGTGGGATTCCATAACTACTTCCACTGCTCAGTGCAGATTTTCTTGTCTGGTCTGAACCTGTGAAAGTCTTGTGCATAATAGCAAGCACTCTTAATCACTCACCACTCACAATGGCTATTTATTTTTTACTTAACATTCTTTTTTCCTGAGCAATAGGTAAACTTGCTATGAGAATTCAATGTCAATAATTTTTTTTTTTACTTATTCACTTTACATCCTGCCCACTGTTCCCCGCCTGGTCACTCCATGCCCATTCCCCCTCCCCTTTGAGCAGGTAGGGACCCCTGGGTATTTCCCCTACCCTGGCATAATAAGTCTCTGCAAGTCTATGCACATCTTCTCCGATTGAGGCCAGACAAAGCAGCCCAGCTAGAAGAACATATTCCACATAAGGGCAACAAACAGCCTTTGAGATAGTCCACATTCTAGTTGTTAAGGATCCATATGAAGACCAAGCCACAAATCTGTTATATATATGTGTGGGGAGGCCTAGGTACAGTGCCTGTAAGTTCTTTATTTGGTGGTTCAGTCTCTGAGAGCCCCAAGGGTCCAGGTTAGTTGACTCTGTTGGTCTTCTTGTGGAGTTCCTGTCCCCTTCCAGATCTGTAATCCTTCCTCCTATTCTTTCATGAGTTCCCAAGCCCCATCCATGGTTTGTCTGTGGATGTCTGCATCTGATTTAGTCAGCTGCTGGGTGGATCCTCTTTGAGGATGGCCATGCTAGGCCCCTGTCTGCAAGCATAACAGGGTATCATTAATAGTGTCACAGATTGGTACTTGCACATGGGACCATCCCCTCAGTCTCTGCTCTATTCCCCATGGCTGCATATCTTGTAGACAAGTTAAATTTTGTGTTGAATTTTTTGTGGGTGATTAGGTGTCCTGATCACTCTACTGAGGGTCCTGCCTAGATACAGGAGGTGACCTCTTTAGGTTCATATCCCCAATGCTCTAAGTCACAGCGAAGGTAACCCCCATTGATTCTTGGGTGCCTCCTTTATCCCAGGTCTTCCTGTCTCATACTGGAGATGCCCCCCCTACCTGCCCACACCAATCAGTTGCAGATTTTCATTAATTCTTATGATGATCTGGCTATCTTTATCCTCCGCATACCTGATCATGAATCCCTAGCCCCAGCCCCAGCCCCTCTCCATCCCAGTTCCTACCATCCATCTGCCTCTTAGGACTATTTTCCCCCATTCTATTCAAGCATCCTCATATGTGAGGCCTTCTGTCTTGTTTAGCTTCTTTGGGTCTGTAGAATGTAGCATGGTTATCCTATATCTTATGGCTAATATCCACTTATAAGTGAGTAAATGCCATACATGTTCTTTTCGGATAGTTATCTCACTCGGGATGATATTATCAGGTTCCATCAATTTACCTCCAAAATCCATGATCTCTTGGTTTTTAATAGCTGAATTGTATTCCATTGTGTAGATGTACCACATTTTCTTTATCCATTCTTCAGTTGAGAGACATCTAGGTTGTTTCCAGCTTCTGGCT
This sequence comes from Rattus rattus, assembly GCF_011064425.1. NCBI lineage: Eukaryota > Metazoa > Chordata > Mammalia > Rodentia > Muridae > Rattus > Rattus rattus. The sequence continues at coordinate 27,906,197 of NC_046172.1, forward strand.
ATTATGAGTAAAGCTGCTATGAACATAACTGAGCAAATGTCTTTGTGGGTTAGTGGAGCATATTTTGGGTATGCCGAGGAATGCTACAGCTGGATCTTGAGGTAGAACTCTTCCCAATTTTCTGAGAAACGATCAAATTGATTGCCAAAGTGATTGTACAAGTTTGTGCTCCTACTAGCAAAGGAGGAATCTCCTTGTTCAACATCCTTCCCATCATGTGCTATCTCTAGAGTTTTGATATTAGCCATTCTGATGGGTATAAGGTAGAAGATAAGAGATGTTTTGATTTGCATTACCCTGATGACAAAGAGCTTTGAATATTTCTTTAAGTGCACCTTGGCCATTTGAGATTCCCCTGTTGAGAATTCTCCTTTTAACTATGTATCCCATTCATAATTGGGTTACCTGGGTTGTTATCTAAATTCTCTAGTTCTCTATATATTTTGAATATTAGTCCTCTGTTAGATGTTGAGTTGGTGAAGATACTTTCTGAATCTGTAGGCTGCTGATTTGTCATCCTTAGTCATAAGGGAAATGCAAACCAAAACAACCCTGAGATTCCACCTCACACCAGTCAAAATGACTAAGATAAAAAACTCAGGTGACAGCAGATGCTGGAGAGGATGTGGAGAAAGAGGAACTCTCCTCCATTGTTGGTGGGATTGAAATCAGTCTGGCAGTCCCTCAGAAAATTGGAAAAAGTATTAAGTGAGGACCCAGATCTACCACTCCTGGCCATACACCCAACAGATGCCCCAACATATAACAAGGACACATGCTGCACTGTGCTCACAGCAGCCTTAATTTTAATCGTCAGAAGCTGGAAAAAACCCAGATGTCCTTCAACAGTGGAACAGATAGAGAGAATGTGATAAATTTACCCATGAAATTTTTAGGTAAGTGAATAGAACTAGAAAATATCATCCTGAGTGAGAATACCCAATCACAAAAGAACACACATGGTATACACTCTGTGATAAGTGGATATTAGCCCAAAAGCTAAGAATATCCATGAAACAATTCAGAGACCATATGAAGCTCAAGAAGAAAGAAGACCAAAATGTGGATGCTTCAGTCCTTCTTAGAAGGTAGAACAAGGTAGTTCTTACTGGAGGAATTACAGGGACTAAGAGTGGAGAAGGTACTGAAGAAAAGGTCATACAGAGACTGCCTCACCTGGGAATCCATCCCATATTCAGCCACCAAACCCAGACAATATTGCTGATGCCAAGAAGTGCATGCTGACAGGAGCCTAATACGGATGTCTCCTGGGAGACTGTGGCAGAACCTAACTGATACAGATAAGGATGCTTGCAGCTAACCATTGGACTGAGCATGGGGATACCAATGTAGGAGTTAGAGAAAAAAACTGAAGGAGCTGAAGGGGTTTGCAACCCCATAGGAAGAACAACAATATCAACCAACCAGACCTGCCCAGAGCTCCCAGGGACTAAACCACCAAACAAGGAATACAATGGAGGGACCCAAGGTTCCAGCTGCATATGTACCAGAGGATGACATTGTCTAGTTCAATTAGTTCAATAGGAGGAGCAGGGTGTTGAGGGGGAAGTGTGTGGTTGGGAGTGGGAGCATCTTCATAGAAGCAAGTGGAGGGTGGGATGTGAGAAAGGAGAAAGAGGATAACGTTTGAAATGCAAATACATAAAATATCCAATAAAAATCAGTAAAAAAGTATAACTTTCCTAGAGTCCAGTATGTTCCATGTCAACAATAGTTGTTTATGGACATTGTGTGTGTTTGTTTCATTAACATCACTCTATATTATTGATGCTTCGCAGGGCATTCCTTAACTGTATTTGAAAATTTGTTTGACGTAAGTATTTGAAACATTTTATATTCCCAATGGCATTCTACCAATGACAGATCTTTTCAGAATTTTCACCAGCATTTGATGTTTCATCGGATATATGGATGGGTACTCTGTGTATGTATGTATATATGTATGTATGTATGTATGTATGTATGTATGTATATGTATATGTATATATGTATGTATGTATTTTGCATTTATGTTAATTTCTGTGCTTGTGCAATTGTATCTCATTAAAGTTTTCATTTGAATTTACCTGACACTAGATATATCTGAATGTACTTATATGTGTTCATTTTATTTTAATCTATACATTCTCTTCAAATCCTTTTTTTCCTTTTTGTGGTTCTCACTTATTTCCACCCCTTATTTCCATCTCATTTTGATTCCACTTATTTAACATTTCTAGAATAAGCCTTTAATAACTATAAACAGAAAGCACTGATTTCCCTATAGACAAACACATCTTCATTTAAAAAATAGGTTTTTAGTAACTTTTTTCTTTGTGACAGAATCTCACTAAGACTGTCCCTCATCTTGGCATATAGCTATAGCTGAACTCATAATTTCATAATACCCTGTAATTCCCCCATAAATTCATATCCTGAGTGCTGGGATTATAAGGGTGCGCCACCGGATGTAGATCTCCTGAGAGACACAGCCAGAATACAGCAAATACATAGGCGAATGCCTGCAGCAAACTACTGAACTGAGAACAGGACCCCCGTTGAAGGAATCAGAGAAAGAACTGGAAGAGCTTGAAGGGGCTCGAGACCCCTTATGAACAACAATGCCAAGCAACCAGAGCTTCCAGGGACTAAGCCACTACCTAAAGACTATACATGGACTGACCCTGGACTCTGACCTCATAGGTAGCCATGAATATCCTAGTAAGAGCACCAGTGTAAGGGGAAGCCCTTGGTCCTGCCAAGACTGAACCCCCAGTGAACGTGATTGTTGGGGGGAGGGTGGTAATGGGGGGAGGATGGGGAGGGGAACACCCATACAGAATGGGGTTAGGGGGATGTTGGCCCGGAAACTGGGAAAGGGAATAACAATCAAAATGTAAATAAGAAAAAAAATTAAATAAATTTTAAAAAAGTGCAGTTTTACACTTTCAAATACTACTACTACTAATTTTGTTGTTTTAAAAACACATGTCACATATTTTATGTTATGTTTACGTATGTGTGTGTGCACGTCATGGCACATCTACAGAGGTCATTGAAATAATCTTGGGAGTCTGTTCTTTTCTTTTGCCATGTGGGATCCAGGGTTAAATTTCAGGTCCTCTAGTTTTCTTGCAAGCCTTTACCTGCTGATCTGACTTGTTTCCCACCTAGGATTAGCTGAAATCAAGAAAAAGGAAGGGAGAAAGTGAAGTACAAGCTATCCTATTTTTCTAACACATGCTTCCTCCTTGGCAGTAGGCAAATGCAGAACTTCATCTCATATAAAACCTACAGAAAGAACATGAAGTTGGATGAGCAGGGATCTAGGTAGAATCTGAGAGGAATGGAGGTTGGGGAGAAAATATGATCAAAATATACTGTATCATGTTTTAAAATAAAATGTAATAACTCTATGTCTTTGAATATCCCAATTAAGAAGATCTCATAAAGACATAACCAGGAAGCACATGTTCACCAGAACTTGACCATACTGACACTAACTGCAGTTCTAGTCTCCACTATGTGAAAAATAAATCTATGTTTCTTAAAATTATAAGCTGTAAGCATCATAATAGACTAAAGGGAGGCAATCAACTGAACCAAAACCTTAGAGATTATTTTCTTGAGCACCTGTCTATGCATAAGTTCTCTTGAGGCCATCAATGAGGATCCTAAGAACAGCATTATTTGTGGCACTGCCTAAACCAGCAAATGTAGGTGTCCCTGAAAAGAGGAAGGGAATAGAAAACAAAAGTTAGTGCTTACATTCTAAAGGAATATGCTACTCCTTTAGAAATAATGAGCAACCATATAAAAGATGGTAAGGTGAATATAATGATGAATTATATTACTGGCAAACACACACACATACACACATACACGCACACACACACACACACACTCACGAATAAAAGAAACAGAAAAAGTTAAAAATAATAAAAACAGTGAAACTAGTATCCAAATATTGAATGAAAGGAAACAGTCTATAGTAATCTCCAAGAGGTTCCAGTTGATCCTAATCTCTGTTGATAATCAAAGGTAAAAGTGTTTCTGCTTGGATGGAAAGGGATACCAGGACATGGAAACCCAAGAACCACATAGCTCTAAGGGGAGAAGGTACCCTAGTGGAAGGGCATCCTGAAACACATAAGTTCAGGAAGCTTACAGTTATGAGGTGTGGCAATATTCCAAGGGAAGGGCATTCTCAAACAGGAGTCAGCTCTTCGTGAAAGCAGGAGGCTGAAGCAGGAAAAGTTTCACCACCTGGAACTGCTCTTGAGGGACAGCTCCTGTTGAGGCAGGAAATATGTGCCACCTTGGACATCTCCTTGACAACTGTAGGCTGAGGAGATGTTCTGGTGCTTCTATTTTCACAGGAGCTGCTATTTTTAACAGCTCCTTCCCGAGCAGGTTACCACATCTCTAGGCTGGGGCAGGAAGAAGGGCCCATTGTCCCCTTTGAAGGCTTTTGCCTCACCCCTCTTAGGGACTAGTAAGGGCTGTAAGAAAAGTGCTCTAAATTTATTTGAATCCAGGATGCACTGGAGGGAAGTGATGGAGGAGGGGTTAAATCAAAGACTCTTTATGTGCATATAAAATTCCCAGAAAATAAATGAAATAGAAATCAGACTTCCTTAATGAGAAATTTAGCAGGTAGAGGGTGTTAATTTATAGACTTGGTTTTATTTGTTTTGTGGGTGATTCACCTACTCATTGGGTTTTAGATATGGTCTAGTAACTTTTGGAAATATTTCAGAATATCCTATTACCAACTCACGTCTTGGAAACTTTTGTTATATTTTACTTCTTAGAAGCAGCATAAAGATGGATTCTCTTTTCACATCTATTCTGTTAGTTTGTGCCTTTTAAGCGTGGATTAAGTCCATTGATATTGAGAAATATCAATGAACAATGGTTATTGATTCACGTTATCTTCGTCGTTGTTGTTGGGTGGTGTTTTTGTTGTTGTTGTTGTTGTTGTTGGTGGTGGTGGTGGTGGTGGTGGTGGTGGTGTGTGTGTGTGTGTGTGTGTGTGTGTGTGTGTGTGCTTCCTTTGATTTTGGGTTTGAGATACTTATTTCCTGTGTTTTCATGGGTGTAGTTAACCTCCTTAGGTTGATGTTTTCCCTCTAGCACTTTCTATAAGGCTGGATTTCTACATTGATAAAGCTTAAATTTGAATTTATCATGGATTATTTTATTTTCTCTTTTTATGGTAATTGTAGTTTTCCTGCAAGGATATATGCTGCACAATGTTCATCTCAGCCTTGTTCATGACAGCCAGGAACTGGAAGCAATCCAGATGTCCCTCAAACAAAGAATAGAGAAATTGTGGTTCATTTACATAAAGGAAAATTATTCCAAAAAAGGACATCATGTACTTTGCAAAAAATAGAGAGAACTAGAAAATAGCATCCTGAAAGACAAAAAAGAACATACACGGTATGTACTCACTGGTGAGTGTACATTAGCCAAAACGTTCAGAATACCTATAATATAACCCACAGACCTTAACAAGAAATATGGTCCAAGTGAGGATGCTTGAATCCAACTTAAAAAGGGTAACAAAATATTCATGAGAGGCAGAGTGAGGGAGAGATCTTGGTCGGAGACAGGAGGGGAAAATTGGGAGACCGGGGAGAGGCCCAGAGGGCCAGAAGAGTGAATGGAAATATGCAGCTGCTGGGGTTGTGGATAACCTCTAGAACATCCTAGAGACCTGGGAAGGGGGGAAGCTCCCAGGACTCAATGTGGGTGACCTTATAGATCTTGAAGAGACTACAGAACCCCCAGTGGAGGAATGGGGACACAATCTCACCTACAAATCTTTGACCTAAAATTGCTCCTGTTTAACAGAAACACAAGGCCAAAACTGGAGGAGAGATTGAAGGAGTGGTGTACTGGCTGATTTTGTGTGTCAACTAGACACAAGCTGGAGCTATTACAGAGAAAGGAGCCTCCCTTGAGGAAATACCTCCATAAGATCCAGTGATAAGGCATTTTTTCAACTAATGATCAAGGGTCTGGGGCCCATTGTGGGTGGTACAATTCCTGGCCTGGTAGTCCTGGGTTCTGTAAGAAAGCAAGCTGAGCAAGTCAGGGGAAGCAAGTCAGTAACATCCCACATGGCCATCAGCTCCTGCTTCCTTGCCTGCTTGAGTTCCATTCCTGACTTCCTGTGGTGATAAACAGCAGTGTGGAAATGTAAGCTGAATATATCCTTTCCTCCCAAACTTGCTGTTTTGGTTATGATGTTTGTCCAGGAATAGAATCCCAGACTAACACAAATGGCCACTCGGTGCGTGCCTAATTTGGGATCCCTCCATGGGTGGGTATCAATCCTGACACAATACTGATGCTATTTTGTGCTTGCAGAAAGGAGCCCTAGCATGGATATCCTTTGAGAGGTTCTACCAACATTTGACTGAGACGGAGGCAGACACAGCAAACCATTGGACTGGGGTCCAGGACCCCTTTTAAAAAGTTAGGGGAAGGACTAAAAAAGTTGAAGGAGATGGGAATTCCATAGGAAGACCAACAGCGTCAATGTGGACCACTGGCTGGTCCCAGAGTTGAGCCACCAGTCAAAGAGCATAAACTGGCTGGACTGAGGCCCATGGCACATATGTAGCAGGGGGATGTCTTGTCTGGCCTCAGTGAGAGAATGTGCCTAATCCTGTAGAGACTTGATGGCTCAGGGAAGGGGGATGCTATGGATAGGGGAGTTATCTTTCAGAGGAGATGGGAGAGGGCAGAATTCTGCGAGTGGAGACTGGATGGGGGCAACCTTTGGTGCTGTAAATATATAAATTATTTAATTAATAATATAAAAGCAAAGCTATGCTGGCTATAGAAGTTTGGCCTGGTTTCTATGGCCTCTCAAAGTCTGTAGTATATCTCTCCAGGCCCTTGTCGCTTTTAGAGTCTCCACTGAGAAGTCAGGTGTAGTTCTACTAGATTGGCCCTTATAAACTACTTGGTTTTATCCTATTGCACCTTTTAAGGTTCTATCTTTTCTACATGATTAGTGTTTATTATGTGACAGAGGAACTTTCTTTTCTGGTTCAATCTATTTGATGTTCTGTATGGTTCTTTTACCTTCATATGCATCTCCTCAGGTTGGGGAAATCTATCATTTCGATGAAAATATTTTCTGGGTCTTTGAGTTGGTACTGTTCCCCTTCTGTGTTTTCTGTCTCCAAGATTTCCTCAGTTTGTTTTCTTTATTGTTTCCATTTCTACATTCAAGTCTTGCACAGTTTTCTTCATTTCCTTCACTTGTTTAATTGTAATTTTCTGTATATCTTTAAGGGATTAATTTATTTCTTCTTTAAAGACATCTAAATTTTTTATTGTATTTTCTTGTATTTCTTTAAGGATTTACTCATTTCCTTTTTAAAGGCTTCTGTCATCTTTATAAGATTTGATTTACAGTCATGTTCCTGTGCTACAGTTGTGTTAGGGTAGCTTGCAGTAGTAAGGTAGCTGTGCTGTGAAGGGGTCATATTTCCCTCAGTTTAGCTGAGTTTTGTTTTTGCAAGGGCCATGAGCCATCTGGATGGCCTTGGTCCCTGGATGTTCCTGTAGTAGTAATGTCTAGGGAGGAAGGGTAACCTCAACAGTTCCTGTGCGGCAGGTATCTGGATGTGCAGGTCTGTATAATTCCGGATCCCCAGGTCCGTGTATTTCAGGAGCTTCATGTCTCATGAAGGTAGGCATAGAATTGATGGGAGAATGGAGGTCTGCCTGGGCTAGCAGGCTGCTCAGAACAGCTTGGCGTGCCCCAGAGGACTCAGTGAGTAGGGACAATGGGTGATAGAAGGGAAACTAACTTGTATGGTTAAGGCTCAGCAGCTCTGATGAAGTTGGGAGGACAAGTGTTGGGAGAATGGAGGTCCTCCTGGGATTAATACATTCTTTTAAAAATATGTTCATTGTTGTATTTTGTATTCTCATATATTACATTCCAACTGCAATTTCCCCTCCCTCTCCTTCCAATCATCTTAGGAGGAAGAAAAGTAGATGAAGGTGATTATTTTTAAATGGGAATACTAACATTGAAAAATTTTATAAGTATTTGAATTTCAGCCTAATATTTGGAAGTACAGATATTTCTACAGTACTCTCTCTCTCTCTCAATTAATAGAGATAATGTTATTTAGAGAGTGTGATGACTAATAATGAAAATATTAATTTAATTAAATAAATAACTATCTTTTTCCAGTCTCTTGGATTTTAATTAATTATAGCTTGTCCTTAGTATAATTAAGACCTGTCCTGAGATCACCAATGACTGCTAGTTTATCCTAACTTCACTGAACAAGTCTTTCATGAAATCAAATTGAAACTTTTATAATTGGAAGCTATGTGACCTCTATTGTAAAGAAATGTTCTCCATATGTTTAGGGTAGTTCTGCATACTACCTGCAACACTAAACATACCATTGCAAGAATTTCAAACTGGATTGGTTTTTGCTCTTTAATGAAAAACTCATGAATATAGTAAATGCCTTAGCCTGGGGAAGTTCATATGACTTTCCTTAACTTATAGAAGGTTCATTACTTGAGAGGAAATGAACGATCTATGTTCAGCATCAAGTTTTTCATTTTCTTTTAATTGTTTCATTCTTTGAAATGTGGAAGGAAGAGTAGATTTGAGTAAAAAAAATGACTTTGTTCTACCTTCTTCTCAGTGATCAATTTGTACCAAAGATGTATCTTTCTCAAGCCAATATTTTTTAATAAATTCAACATTTTCTATGCTATTTTTTCTCTGCTTCACCCTCATTCACTATCCTCTCTCTAAGACTCCAAGGACAAGGATTGCTTGGGAGACCACAGTGAGCAAGGCTCATTAGTACTTAGGCTCCATGTAAGTTGTCATCCCCATAGAATATTAGAATCTTCCTCTATTGTTTTCTAGGTCACAGTGGTTTCATCTTTGGTTTTGGACTCAGGCTGGAGTGTCAGAAAATTGAAAAATAGTAAAATATTTATTGATGTACAACAACCCCAAATTTTAAATAAAAATCAAATGTATAGTTAATCTTACACATCTGTGGCACCATTCATCTCTCTTGAATTGCATGCTTGGTTCTGAACTTCCAAGAGACACTTTTGATTACACATAGTGTCTGTAATTGACATTATTAGCTGTCATTTTGAGACTCAGTGCATATATCTGAAGGGTTATATAGATTATGGTTAGCATCTTAGACTATTTTAAGACGATTCCAAAATGTTACAAGGTTTATGTAGACCTTCTCATCTAAGAGTAGAAATAAACATACTTTATTCAATTAAAAAAAAAGTCTTAATTGTGGGTGGGGCCATTTCCTGAGCAGGAGAACTTTGTGTAAGAGTAGAGAAAATAATGCTAAACACCATAATGCATGCATGCATTCATTGCTTTCTTCTAACTATGAACATTATATGAGCATCAAGTTCCTGATACTTTATGTTCCTCATGATGATAAACCAGAACTATGAGACAAAATATGCCCATTCTCACTTGCCCTGCTTTTATAAGTATTTTTACCACAGCAGCATTAAAGAAACCAAGAGGTTCTGATCACACACAGATGGAATGATTGTGGCATAAATCCTGTGGCTTAGATTTTAGGAAAGTATATTTATGAATTGCATTGTTTTATTGCATATACAGTGATTTTTAACTTATGAAAGCATAGTGGTTTAGTTTTGGGGGAAATCATTTTAATATTTGAACACAGTGCTTTTTCTTCATGTAAATATCTAGATGGTATGTCTATCAGTTGAATTTTATTGGTATGTTCGATATTAAAGTTTACTAACTTTACACACAAAAAGAGTTAAGTGTATATTTTCTTAGGATTAAGAGTATTAGGACAGAATTTCTAATAATTGCTGAAATGGCTTTCAGTATATTTCTGTCATTTTATGCTTGGTATTTATGCAAAGTAGTATTCTGTATACTGATGATTCCAAATCAAAATATTTATCAAATCTGAAAAAATTAATGAAGATGCTCTAAGAGTTTTATAATCAAATTTTCAGACATGATTTCCTTATTTTTAAAGATAAGCAGGCATGCAAATTTTCCTTATTCTTTAAAATGTGGTAAAATTATCCATACAGTGAGGATTCTTTTAAAATCAATTTTATTATGATTCATTACTGGTAATATTTTCATATATCTACTTTACCTATCTGTATACCCATTAATGTCTAAAAATTTGAGTGAAAGGGTTCAGGAGTAAAAAATTTTTTTGAAAGTTGATAACATATATATTTCATTTATTTTTGTGGATCTGGGTATACACATTACAACTTCACATGGGGAGTTCAGAAAATGGATTATTGACACAGGAACTGAGGAACAATCTGGGACAGGATACTTCCAGTTTCCACCTGCATCCAGAGCTGACCCTGGGAATCTGTCTGTACACAGATTCCATGTGGAGAGAGCTGGATTCTCAGAAGTACAGACAATCCTGAGAGAACAGGTGAGACCACCTCTTGTGCTCACATTTCTGGCCAAAGAGGAACCCAACAAAAGACTTTTGGACATAGGTAATAAGGAACAGTATGGAACACGATACTTCCATTTTCTATCTGCTCACGGAATTAACACCGTGACACGGTTCTCGGTACCCAGATCATATTGGAAGAAAGTCCATCTTCAGGAGTGTTGACACACATGCTTACAGGAAGGTTAAGCCACTGCCAGAGACAGCAAGACCAGCTAACACCAGAGATAACCAAATGGCGAGAGCAAGGACAAGAACCTAAGCAAGAGAAACCAAGGCCACTTGGCATCATCAGAACCCAGTTCCCCTACCACAGAAGCTTTTGATACCCCAAAACATGGGGAAAGCAACATTTTGATTTAAAATCACAAATCAGGATGTCGTTGGAGCAATTTAAGAAGGACATAAATAACTCCATTAAAGAAATACAGGATGATACAGGTAAAGAGGTAGAAGCTGTTAAAGAGGAAACACAAGAATACCTTAAACAATCATAAGAAACCACAACCAAACAAGTGAAGGAATTGAACAAAACCACCCAGGATCTAAAAATGGAAATAGAAACCATAAGGAAATCACAAAGGGAGACAAACCTGGAGACAGAAAACTTAGGAAGGAGATCAGGGGAGTCCTAGTTGCAAGCATTACCAACAGAATACAAGAGACAGAAGAGAGAATCTCAGGGCAGAAGATACCATAGAAAACATTGACAAAAGCCAAAGAAAATGCAAAACACAAAAGCTCCTAACCCAAAACATTCAGGAAATCCAGGACACAATGAGAAGATCAAACATAAAGATAATAGGTATAGAAGAGAGCAAAGATTCCCAACTTAAAGAGCAAGTAAATATCTTCAACAAAATTATACAAGAAAACATCCCTAACCTAAGAAAGAGATGCCCATAAACAGACAAGAAGCCTACAAAACTCCAAATAGATTGGAGCAGAAAAGAAATTCCTCCCATCACATTATAGTCAAAACACCAAATGCACAAAATTAAGAAGGAATATTAAAAACAGTAAGGGAAAATGGTCAAGTAACATATAAAAGCAGACCTATCAGAATTATACCAGACTTCTCACCAGAGACTATGAAAGCCAGAAGATCCTGGGCAGATGTCATACAGACCCTAAGAGAACACAAGTTCTAACCCGGGCTACTATATCCAGCAAAAACTCTCAATTAACATAATGGAGAAACCAATATTTTCCATGAAAAACCAAATTTACACAGTATATTTCTACAAATCCAGCCCTACAAAGGATAATAGGTGGAAAACTCCAACACAAGGAGGGAAACTGCACCCTAGAAAAAGCAAGAAGGTAATTTAACTTCAACTAACCCACTAATATCTCTCAACATCAGTGGAATCAATTCCCAAATACGAAGACATAGACCAACAGATTAGATACATAAATTGGACCCAGCATTTTGCCACGTCCAAGAAACACACCTCATGATAAAGACAGACACTACATAAGAGTAAAAGGCTGGAAAACAATTTTCCAAGCAAAGGGCCTCAAGACACAAGCTGGAGTAGCCATTCTAATATTCAACAAATTCGACTTTCAATGGAAATTTATCAAAAGATAAGGAAGGACACTTCATATTCATCAAAGGAAAAATCCATCAAGATGAACTCTGAATCCTGAATATCTATGCTCCATATGCAAGGGCCCCTATATTCATAAAAGAACCCTTACTAAAGCTCAAAGAATACATTGCAACTTATAAGATAAGGGTGGGGGACTTCAACACCACACTCTCATCAATTGCCAGATCATGGGAACCGGAACTTAACATAGACACAGAGAAGCTAACAAGTTATGAAGCAAATTAATTTAACAAATACTTAGAGAACATTTCATCCTAAAACAAAAGAATATACCTTCTTCTCAGCACCTCATGGTACCTTCCCCGAAATTGACCATAAAATCAGTCAAAAAACAGGCCTCAACAGACACAAGAAGATTGAAATAATCCCATGCACCCTATCCAATCATCACAGACTAAGGCTGGTCTTCAATAGCAACAAAAATAACAGAAAGCCCACATACATATGGAAGGCAAACAATGCTCTACTCAGTGATAACCTGGTGAAGGAGGAGATAAGAAATAAATTAAAGACTTTTTAGAATTTAATGAAAATGAAGGCACAACATACCCAAACTTATGGGATAAATGAAAGTAGGGCTAAGAGGAAAACTCAGAGCTCTAAGTGCCTCAAAAAAGAAACTGGAGAGAGTGTTCATCAGCAACTTGACAGCACATCTAAAAGCTTTAGAATAAAACGGAGCAAATACACATGAGAGGAGCACAGAGCAGGATATAAAATTAAACTCAGAGCGAAATCAACCAAGTAGAAAAAAAAAGAACTATACAAAGAATAAACAAAAACCAGGAGCTTGTTCTTTGAAAAAAATCAGTAATATAGATAAACCCTTAGCCAGACTAACCAGAGGGCAGAGGGGCAGTATCCAAGTTAATAAAATCAGAAATGAAAAGGGAAAGATAACAACAGAATCTGAGGAAATTATAAAAAAAACTCATCAGATCCTACTACAAAAGCATATATTAAACCAAACTGGAAAATCTGGATTAAATGGACAATTTTCTAGACAGATACCAGGTACTAAAGTTAAATCAGGATGAGATAAACAATCTAAACAGTCCCATGAGTCCTACAGAAATAGAAGCAGTCCTTAAAAGTCTCCCAACCAACAAAAGCCCAGGACCAGATGGGTTGAGTGCAGAATTCTATCAGACCTTCAAGGAAGACCTAATACCAGTCATCAAAATATTCCACAAAATAGAAATAATATCCAGAAGCTGGAAAGAACCCTGATGCCCTTCAACAGAGGAATGGATACAGAAAATGTGGTACATCTACACAATGGAGTACTACTTAGCTATTAAAAACAATGACTTCATGAAATTCATAGGCAAATTGATGGAGCTATGAAGTATCAGCCTGAGTAAGGTAACCTAACCACTAAAAAAACCACACATCGTATGCCCTCACTACAAGTGCATATTAGCCCCAAAGCTTGGATTATGCAAGATACAATCCACATGAAGCTCAAGGATGACCGAAATGCAGGTACTTCAGTCCTTCTTAGAATGGAGAACAAAACTATTCATAGGAGGAGATACAGAGACAAAGTTTGGAGCAGAGACTGAAGGAATAGCCATTCAGAGCCTGCCTCACCTGGGAATCCAGCCCATATACACACAGCCACCAAATCCAGTCACTATTGGGGATATCAAGAAGTGCATGCTGACAGCAGCCAGGTATAGCAGTCTCCTGAGAGCCTCTACAAGAACATGACAAATACCAAGGTGGACTCTTGCAGCCAACCATTTAACTGAGAACAGGATCCCCAGTGGAGGATTTAGAGGAAAGATTGGGCTTTCAACCCCATAAGAACAACAATACCGAACAACCAGCGCTCCCAGTGAGTAAACTACTATCCAAAGAGTACACATGGACAGAACCATGGCTCCAGTTGCATATGTAGCAGAGGATGGCATTTTGGGCACCAATGGGAGGAGAAGCCCTTGGTCCTGTCAAGGCTAGACCTTCCCAGTGTAGAGGAATGTCAGGATGAGGAGGCTGGAAGGGGTGGATTGATGGTGGGGGAACACCCTCATAAAAGTAGGGGGAGGGGATATGGGATAGGGTGTTTACATATAGGAAACCTGGAAAGGGGATAGCATTTGATATGTTAATAAATAAAATATATCATACTTAAAAAGAAAATTTATTATAGGAATTAGTTCTTCCATTTACCCTTTTGTGCCCTGGAAAATCAAACTCATGTCAGCAGGCTAGCCAAAGAACACTCCTATCCTCTGAGTCATTTTACCAGCCTTTTAATGGTATACCTTTTTTTAAAACCCAGTTCTGAGTGGACATCTTTGAATTGGCTCTGAATGACCAAATGCTCTTTCAATAACTTAAACATATATTATTTTAAGATTGAAAGGGAACTTAATTATTGACTATTTTCTTTGTGTTCATGTTATAAGATACGTATTCCCTACTTGCCTATTCCTTTTCATTGGACATAGTCTATTGTCACGATCAGCTCATGAAGCTGTCAGCAAATCCATAGAGACCACTTTATAATGGCCAAGTAAAAGGAAAATAATATCAATGTGAATCCCATGGTTATTAACAAAACATACTAAATTCATTTTAAATGACTTTTACAGTTGAGGTCTCTACTCTGATGTCTTCTCTAGTTTTTCCATTTCAAAGTTACATCTTCCTTACCATCCTTCTTGGAATCCTGATGTTTTATAGTAAGTCTTGGGAAGACTCATGTTAGAGCTCCAATTTCTTTGGCCCATTTTAGAAACCCACATTCTATTTAAAAGCTTTTACCATTGGCTAAGTACTCTTTATATTATTGTAGCATTGGAATAGAAGTTAATTCTCCCCTTGACTTGGGGGATATGGAACAAAAATTAATTCAGCTAAACTTATATTACTAAAATATTTATAAAGACTATTTAAATTTGTGCATCCTTAAGTGTTCCTTCCCACCCCCTCAAAGAAATGTTTATTAATTGTCTGACATAGCCTCCACATTGGCTATATAGAAAGAGAAAAATGCAAAGAAACACAGGCATGGCCATGATAATTAAATATGCATTTTATGGAGTTCATGAAGGAAATGCAATTGCAGAACTGCAGTAGAGTATGTTAAGGTCTGTGGTAGGAACTTGTGAGCTGAATGCTTGGGAATCCACTGAGAAATTCTGAAGGGAGTTATGAATTGATTCCACAAAAAGGAAGGAAAAATCATCTTCATAATGCCAGCACTGAAGAGGCAGAGGCAGGAGAGTAAGAAGCTTAAGGCCAGCATGGGCTACATCTTAAGACTCCCTCTCAGAAACAAAAGAAAAAGAAAAGTGCAAAAGCACTGTACATGGTTAACAAATTTTCTATCTGCCTAGACTTTCTGAATTCTCTTTAACTCATTGGACGATTTCTTTCACTTCATAATACTGATCGTAAAGTATTCTTTTCCAGTATCTTTTAAAGTTCAGTGCCTCTCTGTGACCCAGATTCCTGCAGTGAGAGGTTCCCATAAGAAATACTGATGTATAAAAGAACAATTTAGGTAGCAGCTGTGTAAGTTTTGCCTTCTGATGGTAGAGGCAGAACTTTACAACGAGGTGTGCAGAGGTGAGAAAAGCTGCAACACTGGAGTCTTATGGTGGAGGCTCAATACTTCAGTAGGTTTCCTGGTCCTTTTGAAAATTTTATATATTCCCCCACACCACTCATTATGTTGTATGGGCCATTGATGTTCTTTAATGTCCCCTTTGGTGGGTATAATTTGAACCAGCAGACCTTGATAGAAAAATGTAGGTTTTTAATGGTCTGGATGAGATTAAAAATTTACGAAAAGAAATGGGGCTGGTAAAGAAGTTGCTGCACAACAGTGTTGTTTTTGGTATGACGAGTGGATAGGAAACAAGCTATGCGAGGAGATGCAATTAAAGAATGTCTCAGGTTCAGGAGGCAATAGGATATAGTTCTAAACAATCTACAAGCATAAACAATGAAAATACATTGGAAGGTTTTCCATAGGAAAGGTGCAGTTTGTGTTTTCAAGTGGGAAGCCAGGTGGCCAGAACAGAGACTGCTATCATACTTGTTTTGAAAGATAATGGTGATAATTAGCAAGACAGAGACAGTGATGACAGTGAAGTGAAATTGGCATTAGAAAATGAATTTGTGAGATTTTTAAAAAATTTTATTAATCATTCCATTCGTTTACATCTCAAATGATACCCCCTTCCTGGTCTCCCTCCACAACCTGCCACTATCCCATCTGCTCTCTCCTCCATCCCCTTTGGCTCTATGAGAGTGCTCTTCCACCTACTCACCCACCCACTCCTACCCTAGGGACTGACCATCTACCAAGGAGTATACATGGAGAGATCCATGGCTCCAGGTACATATGCAACAGAGGACAGCCTTGCCTGACATCAGTGGGAGGGGAGGCCGTTGGTCCTGTGGAGGTTTGAATTTGTGAGAATTGGTAGGATATTATGACATTGCTAATAAAGAATGAAAATAGAGCCAAGTTTGGTTCTATTTTATATTACTAGCAGAGAGTATAAAGGATGACTGCAGGTTAGAACTTGGGAGGAGAAGTCAGGGGTTTCCAAACTGAAACATTCTAGGAGAGCCGTTGAAATGATTAACTTTGAAGTCCACATTATGAGTGGAAAATATTTCTTCCTTTAGCTGATTGTTGCATTTTTGCTTTCTACCAAGGTTCTCTTTTTTTCTACCAAAGTTCTTTTCTTTCTACCAAAGTTCTCTTCCTAAAGATTTTGTTTTTTCTTTTTCTTTTTTCAAAAAGGACAAGAAAGGTGTTTCACAGATAAGGAGGCAGGGGTTCATAAAAGCAAATGAGCTACTAAAGAAATGACTTTGAGTCAGAACTAGAACAAGGGTATGGTGTTAATGTTACCCACCAGATGTGACCATTCAGACAAAGTTTATAGCCAATTGAAAGTATCTATTTCAGATGACTGGAACCACACCTAAATAGGTGTTTCAGAAACTAGGTCTAGTCCTGAGTGTCCAAAGCATGAGGTCTTTAAAGGAAGGAACCAAATCCTGGCATCTCCCTGGGCAGCTATATGTGTGTGTTGGGGAGAGGAGGGTCTTTGCATAAGTAAACATTTTGAAACAAGCATTTTGAAGCGGGCAGTTTTAATAGACACTAATATAAGTGTTTAGTTGGACAGGGTTCAATACAACTAGGCAGTTTTACAGAAAATAAGGCAAACAGTTGGAGTGGATTCCATACAGGCAGTTTTTAACAGGGGCTTAGATAAGTGTTTGGTTGGAGAGGGGGTTGAATACAAACATGCAGTTTTAACAGAGGCAAGTTAACTAAGACATTCTGACCTTAGATTCCTAGAACAGGGTGGGGTAATTTTATATGGTATTCTCCATCAAGAGGATCAAATTCCATTTGAACTTGAAATGGTCTCAGGAAAAATACAAAATATAGGAACCTTTTCATTGTCTCGCCCTGTCATATCAGTCAGCAACTTTAAATATCTTCATTCTCAGTCTCCCAGATATGACGCCGACTTTCAAACACTATGTTCCTAGAAAAGAGTCCTGTTACTCTAGTACCATGAGATCTGCCTGCTTGAATCAAAGGGAATCCTCCTTTTTCAAATGTATATTGTAGTAAATATTCCACCTGATAATGAAGAAAAAAAATCCATGGTAGTTGAAATGAAGAAAGGGAGAGAAGAAAGTGAAGGGGAAAGGCAAAGAAGGGAGAGGGGGAAGGGGTAAATGAAAAATGAGGAATGAAGAAAACAAAAAGCAATAGGTTTTATTGTTATAGATTGACACACGATGAAGGGTGTTGAAAAGTCATAGGAGGGCAGGGGGGAAAAAGAAAAGTCATAGGAGGGGCTGGAGAGATGGCTCAGTGGTTAAGAACACCGACTGCTCTTTCAGAGGTTCTGAGTTCAAATCCCAGCAACCACGTGGTGGGTCACAACCATCTGTAATGGGATCTGATGCCTTCCTCTGGTGTGTCTGAAGACAGTGACAGTGTATGCATATATATATTGATAGATAGATAGATATAGATATAGATATATAGATATAGATATAGATATATAGATATATAAAAAGAAAAGTCATAGGAGAGGTCATTACAAAGTCACTGAGATTAATATAATGGTAACATTCTGTTCTAGAGACATGAGAAGGATGTTAATTAGTGCTAGAGACAAAGTAAATCAGTATAACTTCTTAAATAAGAATCCACTTTGGCTAGTGCTCTAAGAGTGTCTGTGTTCTTTGATCAAATATTATTTTTCTGGAACCATATCTCCAAACAGTTTTGAATTATGAAGGGGACAAAAAATTTCTCACCTGTAACATTTATATATCGAAATAATTTTTGACAGCAAATGTGACTAAACCTATATAAATGGGTAAACAATCATAACCCTGAAATACTTTCTATTGCTTGATTGAATCATGTACCCTCTGAAAAGAACAGTTTTGAAAATTATAGTATAATATGCACCCCTTTTCAGTGTATATCATTGGGAATTATAGTTTTATATACAATCCATTGCAACTCCTATTTGAAATTTTATCTCGTGACCTTTCAAAATGAATCACCTCTCTCTGGCTTCAGACTACTGCTGGACCTCTTACTGCAATTAAAGTTTTGCCATTCTAGAATTTCACATAAATGAATAATTGGCCTTATGGAATGATAATAGTTTTCCCCAAATTTCAAGGTTTAAACTTATGGTTCTTCAATGAGGAAAAAAATCAAAGCGATGTTGGAACCTGAACCACAGTTCCATTGTTTGCTTTTTCAACGACCCAAGCCTCTTGCCACCCTACTCCTTCGAGCACAAAAGGTAAGAACTTTGATTACTTAGAGCAGAAGATAGCAGAGATCTGGTTATCGATCATAAATCTTCTACTTAAGGCCGTAGTAGATGCATCTCCTTACCGGCTTTATTTAGTGATACAACTCTCTGTCAGCTTGAGATAGATTTGAAGATAACTGTTTATAGTTTCCTTCAAACCTGATAAGAGGATAATAGAAGGACAGGAGAAAGATAAGAGTCATCCATCACAGAAAACTACAGGACACATTCTTTCATTGATTTGTATTCTAAACATGTGCTATTGTAAAATTAACATCCTGGACACATTCTCCTTAAAGGATGCAATGCTCCCAAGACCACCCAAGTGCTATTATTTTCATGTTTAATTTCTGTACATTAGAAATTTTTGTTGGGGCCTATAATTGTAAGGGAAATGATGCTAGGTTAAGTATAATTGTGACTACTTAAACTTAAAGACAGTTTAGTAAAATTATAGCCCAAGTTACTGAAGCTAGTCTCATGATTATCTGCATGAAATTCTGTGTGCTTGAGGTTATTCTAAAGTGTAGATGCAATGTTAAGATCGAGAAGAAAAAAACTACATATGTTCCTTAATATATGCATTATGTTTAGTGCACACATAGTATATTAAATGGCTTTTCTTTTCTTTTCATTTTTTGTTTTGTTTGTTTTTCTCCATCTTTAATGCAATTAGGTATTTCTTATTTTTGTTTCAATTATTTATTTCCCTTTTCCGGTTTCCAGGCCAACATCTGCCTAGACCCTCCCCTCCCCCTTCATATGGGTGTTCTCTCCCCCCATCCTCCCCATTGCCCTCCTCCAACAATCATTCACTGGGAGGGGGCTGGAGTAATTCAGTCTTGGCAGGACCAAGGGCTTCCCCTTCCACTGGTGCCCTTACTAGGCTATTCATTGCTACCTATGAGGTTGGAGCCCAGGGTCAGTCCATGTATAGTCTTTGGGTAGTGGCTTAGTCCCTGGAAGCTCTGGTTGGTTGGCATTGTTGTTCATATGGGGTCTCAAGCCCCTTCAGCTCTTTCAGTCCTTTCTAAGATTCCTTCAACGGGGGTCGCGTTCTCAGTTCAGTGGTTTAATGATGGCATTTGCCTGTGTATTTGCTGTATTCTGGCTGTGTCTTTCAGGAGAGATCTACATCCGTTTCCTGTCAGCCTGCACTTCTTTGCTTCATCCATCTTATCTAGTTTGGTAGCTGTATATGTATGGGCCACATGTGGGGTAGGCTCTGAATGGGTTTTCCTTCAGCCTCTATTCTAAGCTTTGCCTTTCTATTCCTCCCAAGGGTATTCTTGTTCCCCTTTGAAGAATGAAGCATTTGCATTTTGGTGTCCTTCTTGAGTTTCATGTGTTCTGTGCATTTAAGGTAATTCGAGCATTTGGGCTAATATCCACTTATCAATGAGTGCATACCATGTGTGTTTTTCTGTGATTGGGCATTTCTGGTTTCTAGCTGGGGCTCAAACCTCGCTGATCCCGGCCCACAGCTCCCTGCTCCCAAACCCTGTGGGAGAGAGAGCTCACCACCCAGACAGGTGGGCACTCCTGAGACTGGGCAGGAGGACAACTCCCTTGCCCACACTCCCAATTGTACCTCTGGGAACAGGAAGATGGGCTCACCACAGTCAAACAGACTTGGGTGGAACTAGACCTTCAGGGGCAGACCTGATGGACTCAGTTTATTCATATAGTATTTGGTAAAAAGTGCCATACATGTCTGGGCAGTCAATGTGTCCCACCTTCTACTTCAACCTCTACAAAGAGTGCCACCAAGGGATCAATGAAATTACTAGCAGCGAAGGGCTTAGGATGACAAAAGAAGTTATAAAAAAGGTTTGCAGTAAGATTAAAACTGAATTTTAAACAATGTCAAAACATTATTTACCAAACAGTATATTTAGAAAAAGTCACACATCAAATCATGTCTTTAACACGGTTCCGTTATTCTGCACAGTCTTTAACATAGAATTTAGCAGTTTAAAATAGTCATTATTTCAGTTTGAAGCACTGCCCACCTTGCAGAACAGTGAAGCATCAGGCAAACAACTCTGCTTTTAGTGTTTTTATAAATACAAAACCTTCTCCCTATGAATTAAGGGAAAAAAATTCCTGCCCTAGCTTTGTTTTTTATAACCAACCTTGCGCCTAGAAATATAGAAGAATTCATGTACTGTTTAACAGGGCACAGTGTACCTCTCGATGATGGCCATCCATTAGGGATAAAACTGTAATTTTAAATGGCATTTCTGTGACTGGTAATTGTAAGGAATTGTCAATATGTACACAGATTAGTGTTTTGTCTTGGGGAAAAATCCTAAAGTCTGCAAGACACTATGAATTTAATTCACCTTCACTGTTTAACTTGCAAACAACATTCTGAATAAAGATTGATAAAAGGTTTTAAGAGAGTGAAGTTGCTCTTGGTAAGACTGGCTCGCCTGGGTGCCACTTGCGTACAGTTCGTTCAGCAATGACTTTGCTCACTAAGTAACAGGTGACTTGACTTTGAGAACTTCTCAGCCTTAAAATCAGCAACATTGAATTTATTCTGCAGACAACACATCAGTGTCCTTTAATTAAGCTGAGTTCCCAGCACTGAATGTATAAAATTGGATCTTCCTATCTTTCTCACAGAGCCATGCCTTAGCGCCATCTAGGACCCCTGTGCACAGGGTAGGCCCTTGGTTGCTGCCCTACAGCTGAAGCACAGCTCTGAGAGCGACTGCCCAAGACCAGGATGACCAACTTTCTGCTAGAGCCTGCCTGGTGGACTCAGGACACACAAAGGCAAAAATTCCTCAGGGACCAGGCACTTTTTAGCTCAGACCTCACTGATCCCTGGCGCTCCCATCCCAAACCCCATAGCTATGGGCACTCCTGAGACTGCCAGAAGCGGAAGAGACCACGTACAACCTGCCCACATCCCTTCTGGACCTCTGGGCATCTTGGCTTTAAAAGAATAGAAACAGTGTAAATGTTTTATTTTATAATAGTTCCCTAACAAACTTACTTCAAATCTTTTAACATTTACCTGTTTTAAATATTTTGTATTGTAGACAACATGAAATCAGTTTTTTCCTTTCGCCATTATAATACTTTACCTTCTGGGGCATCCAGCCTGTTTTAATTTTTTTTGATTGTAGTTTACATTTTAACCCATTTTTTGAAAGAAGTTCTATATGTAAAAAATTATTGACCATATCTATTCACCACTACCTCATTCAAACTCCCTCTCGTATCCTATTCCATCTCCAACCCAGTTTCCTATTCTCTTTTAGTAAGATTATGTATTTGTTCTTAATAACACTCTGAGCCCAACTACTGATGCCTAAATACACATGGCTATGTGACTATCCATTGGGACGTCAGTAACCTACCTGTGGCCAATTTCCTGAAGAGTGACTGTTCCTCAGCAGCTGTCCCAAGAATTACCCGAATAGACATGGAACCTTTAGAAGCCCTCCACTATTGGTGTTGGAATCGTTACTGGCTTTTGCTTAGCATTTAGTCTTTCTGAATATACAGGTTAGTTCCTTGGGATTTTGTAATAGCAGAGGATTTTTAGAATTGTTGATTCGAAAATGTGTGGGAACCAAGGGAAGTTAATCAGCTATTGACAGAGTGATACCATGGACTGCTCTTTCATGTATTCTGATTCTAGACTGTGTTAAATAACTTTCTGTTAACATGACAAAAATAATCAACTTATGAGGAAAGGCTTATTGTTCTTCAGTCTGGGTTTTTTATAAGTCCATGGTTGGTTGGACCCTTTTCATTTGTACCTAGGGCAAGATAGCACATAAAAGGAACACATGACAGAGGAATGTACTTACCTCATAGTAGCCAGAAGGCTAATGGGGAAGAAAATGAAGGGATTCCAATATCCTCTTAAGGGCATTGTCCCAATGATCTTACTTCTTTCCTTTAGATCCTACCACCTATGAGTTTCAGCATCTCCCACTAGTACTAGAGACTGATAAAAAGGCCTTTAAGACATGGACCTTTGGGAGAAACTTAAACAAAATCATAGTAAATGCAAAACATTTTAACGTGTTGTCTTCTTTCTTCCTGAAGGTTCTAAGAATTGAATTTTAAATTTCCTAATCTTATCTCTAACGTTTTCATCTTTATCTCTAATTTAGCTCTACATTTGGGCATTTTTTTTGAGACAGTGTTTCTCTGTGTAGTCTTGGATGCTCTTGTCCTGAAACTTGCTCTGTAAACCATGCTGGCCTAGAGATCTAACTGCCTCTGACTCCGGAGTGCTAGGATCAAAGGCATGCACTACCATCACCCCTTTTGGATAATGTTTGTAATTTCAACTTTCAATCCTCATATCCCAAATTTCTATTATCATTACTTTAGTTTCTATAATATTGTTCCTTTATTCTTAAAAAAGTAACAGTTATTCGCCTTCATTGAATGTATTTTCTTATTTTTGTAGAGTTTATTGAAAGTTTTTTTTCTGAGTTACTTCTGCTTTCTTATGTAATAATCCCTTTTTATATTAGTCTGATTTTCATGGTAAGGGTTTATTGATATTTTAAGGATCCTTCACTTTCAGCATAGAAAAGAGCTAATCAAAAACTCTAGATTTTTAAATGGATATTTGGAAAAGAACATTTTAGAGAGTAACACAGAAGGTTGGCCAGATTCTACTCTGGTTCATCATACATTCTGTGCTTTCTTGAGATTATGTACTTTCAGTTTGCTTTATTTTTGTCATTCTTGTTGCCTATTAACTGAAGATTCTTTTTCTCTCCCTTCTTTCTTCCTTTACCCTTTTCCAACGTTGGTTTTGAAATTAAAATGTTTACTGAGTTTATCATCATTTATAGATGTTTGAGCATACCACTTTGATGCTACAGTAGCTAGTTTTTTATACTTAAGTCTTTAAACAATTAAATGAAAATACAATTTGTCAGATTTCTTCTTCACTTTACTTCCACCAACCCTTCACTTATACCTTTCCTTTCCCTTGTTCTTTCTTGAAATAATGACATCTTTTTTCTTTAGTTATTATTGTTACCAACATGTACTTGCACAGACATGTGCACATGTGCACATACATACACAAAGAAGCATGTTTGTGTATATACAACTAGATCTGTGAATACAATCTGTTCAGTTTATTTATTGTTACATTTAATATTCTTTGATGAGGGTTAAGAGCTACACCTATCTGTGGCATGGTAGGTTCTCTTTTGAAATCCATGACCTTTGTCAATGCAGAAAACCACACCTTTCATATTAAAACGAAATAAGAATAGTTGATTCTGGAGCCATTTTCAGTGACCAAGGCCATGTCCCAGCATGGAAGCAGTTTTATGGAGTTTTTATAGTTTTACAAATCATACATCAGAGTGGTAGATACAGAGAGATGTGGGGGAGCTTTTTTATAGGCCTAAAATTCTATCTTAGCTTTCGGGTTGATGGAAGCTAGTGGTGAGCTAATAATAGATTACACAAAGTCTTTAATTTATTATTAGTTCTGACACAGAGTAGGTTCAGAACTTAGCCCAAAATAAGGTAATTAGCTTCTGTCCTGTAGCATTGCAATATTTCCACAATATTGAAATTCTAATCAGCTAATCAGTCTCTGCAGACAAATTCCTTTCAGGAGTTTTTGTTCATACTTTCCTATTCTCTGATGTTGGTTAGGTTTCCCTATTAGATGTGATTGCCCTCCTGTTGAGCAGGCCTTGGTTTCAACTAATCAGATGTTGGTTACCACGGAGAAATGAGTACCACTATTAGATCCTTAAAGTTACCATGCCATGCTGGTCATAATTGCGGTTCATAAGCATCACAGCTGTAGAGGACTATTGGCTGCTTTCTTCCCTTGGAAGCTTGCATAGCAACTTCTGCTTTTATGGAAACTAATCTTTAGGGAGGATGCTTTCAGGTCAGATCCAGATTTGGTCTTCTGGACCTTATGACTAAAATGTATGGTGTCCTCATTAAAAGGGGCTTATTTTCAACATCTGGGAGTTGACAAATGGCTACCATAGCTTATATTGTTTTCAGACTCCCTCAGACCCTCTTGACCAATAACTCAAAGAGGGATTTCCTCTGCCTGCTGTTAACGTTTTTGTTAGATAGTCTATGACTCTTGTGGGGAGGATTATAAGCCCAAGTAGGATAACTTCATTTGAAATATATATGTACAAACATATGTAAATATTTATGTATATACATATATTATTGAATATATGAATATATAAAAATATACAATGTATACATTTGATTGCATATAGTTCAAAAATGAATTTTTTATATGTAATATTTATTTTAGGTAAATAATGTATACATTTTTCCTTTCAATGTATGTGTTCATGTGTGTGTTCGTGTGTGTGTGTGTGTGTGTGTGTGTGTGTTAGAGAGAGAGAGAGAAGGAGAGAGAAAGCATGTGTGTGTAGGGGTATACTTAAATACATGTCTATTTAGAGACCAGAAGACTATCTGGAATGTCATGGGGTTAGGAGCACCATTTCCTTTGAGATAGGATCTCATGTTAGCCTAGAGTTCAATTAGACTAGTGTAGCTGGCCAGTAAACCCTAGAGATCTCCCATTTTCTACTCTCTGGTGCTGGGATTAAAAGTGGATACTACTACCTCCAACATTTTGGGGGTTCTGGGGATTGGATTCCAGTCCTCATGATTGTAAGGAAAGTATTGTACTATACTTACTGAGCCATGTTTCTAACCCAATACTCATATCACACATTTATATAGGTTATATATGTTGAGAATATATAGTTAAGAAGCTATGGATTGTGTTTTTTGCTATTAGTACTATTTCCTGGATGTTTCCTTTTGTCATTAATGTGCCATGATATACCATAAATTTAATTTTAAAATAATCATTAAATCAGTTCATAAATATATTAATTTAATAACAAATGGATGGTATTTTCTAGCAGGTTTTTGATAATTATCTTCTTTAAAAATTCTACTTAATCTTCATATGATCGTTAAAGATTTCTCATGTGTTCTTATCGGATTTTAGCTGGATTACAATCTTACTGGGGAATATTTTACCACATAAATATTCTTTTCATCTCACAAAACAGAATGCCTTTCATGTTTTCAAATATTTTGCATCTTGTAATCTATTTTAAGAATTTACCTACACCTCATATTAAGATTCTATCCAGTATTCCTTCAGTGGTAACTATAACACTTGTACCATTTATGTTATAAGGAGAGGCAAATAAAATATTTTATATTGCTGTATTTTTCATCAAGGTACTTTACTTCTTTCTTTTATTAGTATCAGTACTACTTTTGCCTTGTAATTTTACCTAAATGCTAGGCACCTGAATTTAGGTTCATCAGAGTTAGTCAAGGAGTGCTTTAATCACCAAGTACTCTCCCAGGCCTGACTTTCTTTTCTGTTTTTAAGACAAGGTTTTAATATATAGCACTGTCTGGCCTAGAACTCATGTAGATCAAACTGGTCATGAACTCACAGAGATCTCCTGCTTCTGCCTTCTGAATTCTAAGATACCTTCATGCCTGGCACTCCAGCCCTTACCCTTTAATACTTTTAAATAAGTTGGGTTTTCGTATTGTTTCTATAAATAATATATGAATCTATTTTTGAACTACTTTTTAAAATGATTAATAAATTCATGATTATTTTTATTGTCAGATGTATGATCTTTTGATATCTTGATCTTTGGTTTTTAAAACCATTTTCCTATTGTTGCATTGGTTTTCATCTTGTGATCCATGTGTAGACTATTAGTTAAAAACATAAGTTTAAGCACATGCCCGCCTGCGCATGGATCCTATTTGAGCATGCTAAGAATAAGGAACTGTTAAATTCTTTGTGCCTACGGGTCCTTCTTTATAAAATTTGAAAATGGGGATAAAAATAGTCTCCATAGAGCCTTCATAGAGTAAATTGAAAGAGGTCTGTGAATAGATGTTTTAAAATGTGCCTGGTGCATAGTAGGCTCTTATAATTGTTATTAGTCATTTCCTGGGCTGTTTTGCCTCTAGAAATACTGTTATATTTTTATTAAATTGTTATTACCAAATTAAAAAAAACATGTGTTGCTTATGCATTGCTACTTGTCAGTTATACAGATAAATTCCATGGAATATGAAATCATGAAATTTTTGATTTAATGTATTCCATGCACAAGTGATATGTGCATTTCATAATTTTTATTGGAGATATCTGAACTTATAGAGTTATTTTATTAAAAAGCCTATCTTAATGCATATACTTTTGATTTTAAAAATGTTGGTTTACTTAATATCTCAAATATGAAACGTTTAACTCATCTTTTTATCTAAGTACTTTCATTGTTCATCACCAGACCTTTTTTAATTTCTTTCTAATATTCTTTTTTGTTCTTTATATTACTACAACATTAACCAAATAGTCTTCTACAGTATACAATTGTACCTGCTTTATTTCCTTAATAGTATTTTGAGTGGGGTAGGGATGGAATTCATCCCAATGGAAAACACTAATTAATTATCAAGATAATTAAGGTTTATTTGCAAAAACCTGCTAAAATATAAATGTGTAATTTCTCCATTTATTCACAGTTTGAACAAAGTGGTACGCTACTTTTGAGTGACATCCATTTGGCCATTCTATTATGGGTCTGTCATTCTCAACAAGCTTTGTGTGGAAGCTAAAATGCAAATGTTCACTATAACAGATTCGATTGTTTCATCATATAGGATTTCAATTACAGCATGGACCTAGACTCTTCAGTCTGTGTGTCCAATTCTGGAGTCTCTCCCTCTCTCCAGTGCAATAACTCCTGGTTTTAATAAGTTATTTCCTCAGGTCTGTTATTCATAAGATACACATTTCTTCCTCTCTAAGTAATGAGGTTGGATTAAATGATCTAGAAGGTTTATTCCAGGAATAAAAGTCCATGATCTATAGCTGGTGTTCTTTTATAATTCCACCAGCAATGCTTTTTAAAATTCTTTTCTGGTCCTCTCTCTTGAAATCTTCCCACTCTGTCACTATTCCTTTGGAGGCTGGCTATTTGTCTAATAGAACAATGCTCTAACTGTAACTGTTTCTAAAGAGCCTATCATCTCTGATCCCCCTCTCGAATTTATTCTTCTGTAATTGATGCCCTTAATATCCATAGGGATAGAGCCATCACCTCTCTCCCTAGCATTATCTGAATACTCCCAAGCTCCCCATCACTGCGGGTCTCTCTCTCTCTCTCTCTCTCTCTCTCTCTCTCTCTCTCTCTCTCTCTCTCTTTCCCTCTCTCTTCCTCCCTCCCTCCCTCCCTCCTATAGGATAAGTAGCATTTGGAGCTATAGCCCTTCAGGATAGAGATTCATAGTGCCAGTACCAGAGATAAGAGATGCATTCTATGACTACATTGTTTTCAATTTACCTTTTAAAGGTTTTTTTTAAATAATATTCCCCACTATCTTTTATTGCTTCATTTGTTTATTTGCTCATATTTGACTTGGAAAGGTAAAGGTACTTTCCTTACCCCTGTACTATATTGTACCAATAGATATGGCTCCTTTGATACTAAGAAAAAAATAGGAAAGGTCTCAGGGCTTAGGAAGTCATCTCAACCAAAGTGCAATTACCTTTGGGCTATAAACTCCAATGCTGCAGTTGTGGCTTATGATTTCAGTTTACATGATCAATAAGAATCAATCCAAACATCAGGTGGAGCTTGGGGAGTCTTGTGGAAGAGAAGAGGATAGAATTGAGCAAGATGGAGGGGTCAAGGACACCGCAAGAAGACCTACAGTGTTAACTAACCTGGGCCCATGGGGGCTCACAGAGACTGAACCACCAAGCCAAGATCGTGCATGGGCTATACCTAGGTCTCCCAAAACATTTGTGGCAGATGCAGAGGTTGGTCTTCATGTAAATTCCCCATCTATTGGAGCAGGGACTGTCTCGACTCTGTTGCTTGACATTAAATACCTTTCCCCTAGTTGGACTGCCTGATTGAGCCTCAGTGGGAGAGAAGGTGCTTAGTCCTGCTGGGACTAGATGTCCCAGGGTAGGGTGGTATCCAAGGGGAGGGAGTATTGGAGGAAGGATTTGTAAGAGTGGGACAGGAAGGCCAGCAGGGAGGGGGGCTGCCAAGGGATGTAACCTGAATAAAAAGATAAATTTTGGAAAGAAAAAACGAAAATTCAGAGCCCTTTCTTTAATCTGTCTCTTTATCTCTCTGTCTCTCTTTCACTCTTCCCTCTCCCACTATCCTTTCCTCCCACCTTCCTTTCCTCCTACCTTTCCTTCCTCTCCCTCTTTCTCTCTCCTCCTCCCCATTTCTCCTCAATATCTCTCTTCATTACTGTTCATATCTAGTCACACGGGGAAAATTTGAGGTCCATGCCTTTAAAGCATTACTGACGTTATTGCTGCTAGTACTATTGCCATTTCTATCAGATACTTATTTTTTTCTTTTACTATTTGAGGGATTGCTGTAGGTTGATGTCTATATGCAGGTGAGGGCTGGCACAAGTTAGGTCAAGGCTATGATTGGACAGTAACACAGTAAAGCAGGGACAAAGAAAGTGGTGGAATCAAGATGAAGATGGAGAAAGTTGACCCAATCTGGTTGGTCTTAAATTGCCCTAGAAATTATATATATATAATTTCTTAAGGGATGGATTTGTATAGGTAAATTTATCTTCTCTAGGTGGAAGGTTTATATCCTTATCAGTTGGTTGTGAGTTTATTGTGTGGATATATTGTGGATCAAAAATTTAACATATAAATCTGATTGTTAAGTTACATTTTATTGAGTCATGAGTATACATGGTAGTTGGGAGATTTTACCTTAACCACCAGGGGGTGGTTGTTGGGGGTGTGGGCAGAGCCTGTAGCAGGGAGCCACGATAGGCCAGCCCCATGCTGGACTTCAAGAGCCCTGATTTTATCCAGTAGCTGGAACCAGAGAGTTCACAGCTAGCAGAGAGCCGCCAGGAGAGTTACTAACCAGAGAAAAATTAAGGTTGGTGCCACATGGCTGTCTGGTGATGAAACTAACCTTAGGGTGCCATGCTGGAATGGCTTTTAGGGCACTTGTGTCTTAGAGTACTTGGAGGCAGCTTGAAGCCCGGAGATAAAAGTGCCCTGCAGTACAATGTGGCCCTACAGATGCTGGCGCTGGAGTGGAATAAAAGGCTCCGGCATATATATATTTACTGCAACAGATTGTTACTATGATAGTCACACTTGTCATCCTTGTGGCTCTAAGTGGCACAAAACCAGTGAAACTCTTTTCATGTGTTTATTTCATTTGATATTTTCTGGTTTAATAATATTTAGTTTTCTGTGAGGAAAAGAGCAGAAACAGAATCTTTTTTTCCATCTTTATTAACTTGGGTATTTCTTATTTACATTTTGATTGTTATTCCCTTTCCCAGTTTCCAGGCCAACATCTGCCCTCCCCCTCCTTCTATATGGGTGTTCCTCCCATCCTCCTCCCCATTACAGCCCTCCCCTCAACAATCATGGGTTCACTGGGGTTCAGTCTTGCAGAACAGAAACAGAATCTTAAGAAGCTGGAGTAGAATTCCCCAGTGTAAAAATAGATTTGCAAGCAATGAAACTATAGTTTTGAATCTGTTTAGTTGACTTCAGAGCTGACTCTCTTGTTAGATCTTTGAGCTGGAACACTCTTGAACATGAGCTGTGGCATCTTTTTCTCAGAAGTATTAGCAAATGTTAATAGACTTCAGCCCTCTTTCTGTACAACCCTAGATATAACTTGTCAGAATACTTCAGAACCATCTCAGGAGCCCCTAGGGAAAAGCTCATCAGATGTAACATGGAAGGAAAAGAATGTTTATGACACAAAATGGTGTCTTTACCCCAGTTCCATTCTAGGGTTCTCCTGTGGTGATGATATGAGAGAGAGCTGAATCCAAAGTCAGTTCATTTGAGATGTTTCTGTCATATAGAATAGTTTCTTACACTGTAGGTCTGACTGTTAGGATCATAAAATTTTTTTAGCAATAGCAAAAAGTTTCTCAACGCACAATGACCAATTATGAATGGAAAACCAAATGTAGAATAAATTTGAAATGTTTCTCTTAGAACTTCCCTGTGCTGCATTGCACTGCTTCTCTGACACTGTCTCTGAAACCTTGAACTCACAACATGTTCTTTTTGCATGGCTCATGCCGTCACACCAGACACAGCCAATGAAATTATTTATAATTGCAATGTTTTTATAATGCATACAATTTTTTTGCTATTATGAAAAATCATGATTTAAACCTGGAAAACTACATTTAATATTTTTCTGCTGTCATTCCTCATCATATAAGTATTCAATTTATATATTTTTAGATTGCATTGTTTTAGAATATTTGTTTTAAATTTTGCCATATGAGTTTCTCAATTGAGTTGCATAAAATAATCATTACGGGAATTTTTGGATTGTAACTAGGGAAAACTTTTCAACATGCTTCTATTATTTTTGTACTTTGTATTTATACAGTACTCAAAATAAATAGGATGCAAGTTTGTTTTTTTTTGCCTTTAATAATGATAAATTTATATTTACCAAGTAATGTTTTTAAGTAAATTTATTTATAATTTATTATCCATAAATGTTTGATTTGTGTTTCTATTTTATGGACCCTTTTTACCTTGGATTGCATAAACATTTCTCACACACAAGGAGTCTCCAGGGGACAAAGTTTCAGAAGTCCTGCTATGTGCTTCTGTGTACATGTTCATGGATGCTCTATACACTTGAACATCAGGCATTTTATTGTAAGATCGGGAGTAACGCAACATTTAGAACATATTTATTCTTAATTTTTTTTATTTTCCCTAACCCTAAACCCTAACCCTAACCCTAACCCTAACCCTAACCCTAACCCCTAACCCTAACCCTAACCCTTAACCTTAACCCTAACCCTAACCCCAACCCTAACCCAATATTTTTATAGTATCAGTGTCTCTATCGTTTTCTATATCATTGCTGTACTACTGCCCTTTACTCCATTCTTGTCTACAGAATATGGTTTGTAATATTTAGAACTTTCTATAACCAGAATACATTCAAATCCTGAAGTGCACATATATGAGTATCACTGGGATGTTTGAAATCATTGTAGTGGATGCCACAAAGCAATGGCAAAAACTAAAAGTGCACATCCACAAGTTTTGCAATTTTAAATATATGCCCACTTATTTTTACTGTTGCTAAAAATGTGTCAGTGCAAAATGAGGGGATTCTTCATCTTGTTATAAGCAGTGCCAAAAAGAAAATATCATTTATTCTCAAGATACATTAAGTTGAGCCTCCTCCATCCCACATCCTAAATGCTTATGTTTATGTTATTTAACATCTGTACAATGTAGCAATTGTTCCATCTTATTCAAACTAATAGAGATGCTAGAAACATCTGGTAGTTGATAGTTAATTCATTTTTTTCCATTGCACCTTTTTCATGGAAAGCAGGGAATGCAATTCAATATATCCCTTGAGAGACTCTTGCATTTATGACAGGTGTGTATTTTTTAACGAGTCATTGGTTGACACCATTGCCTCTCTAAGTCCAGCTGGAAGTACATTCATCTGGCAAAGAAGAGAAGGGGTAGAAGTAAATTTGACAGAAAGTTAGGCTGTGAGGTGCTTGTTGGAAAAAGCATGCAATTCTCCCCAGAATTATTTATTCTGCGTATTTTGTGCAATTTCCTGCAACTGCCTTTTGTGAGTCTGTCACTATGATGATTGTCTGTTTTTAGTTATTTAGCTGCATACTACTAATTTACCAAGGACCCTAAAATAAGGCCTCTAGTCAGTGTGGACCTAGGAATTGATTGAGTATGCTGCTTGAGCCATATGACAGACACTCCCATCCCAGCATCTCAGCATCTCATTCTGTCTGAGGGGTAGGGGTGGGGGGAGGACAAGTGAGTGTAGCCTAGATTTTCTGACCCTTTCTCAGTAAGAGTTGTTTGATCTCTAACGACATTTTTTAGCTCTTTGTGACCTCATAGAGATTATCTCTATCCTCTCCAGCAGTTAAGATTAGCTAAGGTTATTTTTACTGAGAACATCTCAGGGCTTGAAGTGGAAGGGTAAGGAACTGCATTCTTGGTGGAGGGCCAGTGTTTGGAATTCTTTCCTTGATGTGACATAATGAATCTTAATTGGCCTGCCCCTGGGCCCTAGCACAGCTGCCTCGGCTGGTGGTGCTTCTTAGGTGTGTAGAGGTTCAGTGGTAGTTGAAACAAATGAGGGTGAGTGTGGTTACCTAGACCAAGTCATCTGCACCACTGGATCTGTGACTTTGCCCCTTTAAATTTTTGGCTTAAAAAGAGTTATAATATATAACATATATATTCTAATTGTTTCAATGTTAATGCTGTCTGTGTCAATTCCACTTGTCTCTCATTTCTCAGACACCTAGGTACTATTGAAAATTCAAATTTTTAAATGGGCTTAAAGTATTGGTTCCTACACACACACACACACACACACACACACACACACAAAGTGAAGAAATCCAAATCCTCTGCTATTCATAGAAACATTTGATTTGTTTTATTATGTGTGTGTGTGTTTGTGTGTGTGTGTGTGTGTGTGTGTGAGTAGGTGTGTGTGTGTGTGTTCGAGCGCTCACATTTGATTTGTTTTATTATGCACATGCACATGGAGCATGAGTACATGTAAGGAGGTAGAGGCCAGAGTACAGCTTTAGAATGTTGTTTCTCAGGAGCTGTCTAGGTATCCCAGTTTTGGATACAAGGTTTCTCACTGAAGCTCAAGGTTTCATTTTCAATTTGGCTTGCTGGCTACTGAGTGAGCCCCAGGAACCTTCCTGTACATACCACCATGCCTGCTTTATTGTTGTTGTTTAATGTGGGTTCTGGAGATCAGGTCCATGTTTTCATGCTTTTAGCCATGAGCTATCTCCTTAGACCTGATTGTTCTCTTGTTAATATTCAGCATAAAGCAAAATGCAATGCTTATATACTGGATTGGTGGTTTTCTGAACAAGGGATTAAACTATAGACTATTTCTAACTTATTTTTCAAATTAAAAATGCACCCCCAAAAATTGGAATAGCAAAACCTAACAATTCGTATCTATTTCTCTCCAGAGTCTTCTAATGATAAGTTTGTGATGATATTTTCACTGGACTTGTATCTCTACATCCTTATGTGGCTAGTCCTGGTTGTATAATTTCACTTAACGAAACAAATTATCTTGATTTCCTCCAAGCATCATAAAGTGGGTGTAAACAGGACAGGCCAAGGTAGTGTGTCCACTAGAGTATTAGTGACTTCAGTGCCCCAGCATCATCAGCCCTTCCTGCAGATAAGTTTAGAAAGAAGCAAACTCTGTTCTCCTGTATCCATTGGTTGGCAGACCCTCACTTATCTTTAGTGCTATTTAGTGACTTTAGTGACTGTTAAGCAAAGTGTTTCCTTGGAATATCCGTTTGGAAATGGAGTTGATAATTGCTATTTGAGCTGCCTCCAGGCAGCCTTCTTTTCTCTCCTTTAGGGGTGGTCTCCTGATGGTCTCAAGAATTCTATGAATGTCAAGAATGTGGAAGAGTCTGGGACTCTGATTTCAAGGCAATTTCACTTGAACTCTATTCCCCTTTGTGACTAAAGTAAAGAGAACTTTAGTGATTAGGTTAATCTCTTCAGGAAAATTTTTTGTTAAGGTTGTGTGTTAACACTGAGAAAGTCACTGGGAAAGGTATTCTCATTCATCTTGGCCACTCTGACTACAGAGTTTCTTTGTCTGAAAATCAATGTAACAGAATGTAGAATGACCCAATAATAAGTGTTATATTTCTTCCATAGCAGGAAAGAGAATTCATTTCCCAAGTATGTTCTTCTAGTCCTCTTTTCTTTAAGTCCCGGGAGTGGTATTTAATCTTTGAGAACATTACATTTTGCATATGGTAAAGACTGTTAAAACCATTGGGGAAATTTACCAGGAAATTGGTGCATTTTTTCCTCCTTCACAGAAGTAGCAATGATCCTAACACTGTTTCTGTGATCTGAGATTCTTGATAATGGGTTCAGCCTTAAGAATTTGGCTGAAATCTTTGAATATAGGCTTTGCTCAAATCTACTTGAATGATGATATGCCTAGCAATGGAGCTTCATCTGGTGGAGTTGAACCAGAATCAGCTAGACAGTTTTTGACACTCAGTTTGGTGACTATTAGCCTAGAGTTTCTGATTTGATGTATCTGAGGTAAGCCATAAAAATATGCCCCACCATTTTCTGGGCAATATTGACTCTGTTTTCTCTGGCCCAGTTTTTGACACTTTTTAAAGACAGAAGTGTCAAATGCCACAATGACCAATATCTGAAGCCACTAGTCTTTCTATTAAGATCTCCATTGAATCTGGAGTAATGTTGAAAATTTTGGAGCAACCCCCATTACTACCAGGAAGTTGATGAATCTATCATTATTCCCTTTTTTAAAAAATCTTTGAAAATAATGGACCAATGTTATAGTTGAAAAGCATGACCTCCAGCATCATGAATTTTTGGTTCAAACCCTCATCTTGGAACTGTTAAGCTGTGAGAAAAATGATTACAAAATCTACTTGGATAGGAAGGTTTTACTATATCAATAGCATCTTGCTAAGAAGAATGAACTTTTTCCATGTCACATGGCTTAAAAGTTAGTAAAACCAGGACAAGCCTTGATATGTCTTAACTGTGTTAATGAGTAACTGAATAATTTACCCATATGTAAAGAACAATCCTCATGACCATATGATATAATATGGAAAGCAATCAACAGTTTCAACAACTGACATCACCAACCTATTGTTTTCTTTTAACTTAACTGATAGTTCCTATGTGCCTTAAAGGGAAAACTAGACTAATTATCTGAGGAGGGAGAAACCACCTGGCAGAGAGACACAACTCTAATTACATATGCAAGCCCAGTCACAAAGTTAGGTTACAGTCAGGAGACTGAAAGAAAACAGGGCAGTAAGAAACCATTGCCAGGCAAAATCTGAGGTAGAATCTCTGCCAAGTGATTTAATGACAAGTTTCAACAATGTTATGGATGTTTGTGAGAAAAATAAACATTGTGATAGATCAACCATTATAAATGGTATGAATATTCATGTCTTCTTCCTCTAAATGGCATTAGAGGACTTTATGTATACTACACCTTCCCTCTGAGAACTTTGTGATGACTCAGTAGCTTCTAGATGCAAAAGTGTTAAGACACCTCAGTTAAGAAGTTTCTGTTATATTGTGACAAGCAATTGCATAGAATTAACAAGGTGAGACTAAGGCTCAGAATTGACTTTATGATGTAGAGCAACAATTTATGCTTTCCTAGCTCAGTGCCTGTGTTGTACAATTCTAGGAAGCCCCATTGGGGAGTAAGGGTGCTTGGATCATTTTGAATTTTCTAAGAGAATTTCCTTTATTGAGCTAAAGAAATATTGGACAGCTATCCAGGCTTATGTTCTCTCATACCAGGCACTTGTTATCCTGTTCTCCAAGGGGCATCTAAAAGGAAAGTCTGAGAATCATTTGAGAGGGAGTCTAATGATCTTATACATTTTCCACATCTGCTCTTTGCCTATTGTTATTACCCAATTCTGTCACCCTCGGTATGGTAACTTGTACCTTCACTCTGCTGGTCTCTTACTGCCACTACCTGCATCAAAGACAGGGAATTTGGAAAATCCTGAAGGGATTATAGTCTGGCCTCTAAGTAACCTCAGCTAAGTAGGTCTTTTGGCTACCCCACCCAAAGGAATTTCACAACTTCATTTGTTTTTCTAATTGCCTCCAGCTAGATTAGAGAAACCTTGTGTAATGTATACTTTTCAAACACAACTTTTTTTTTGCCACAGTTATTGAATATGGAGTTAAAGATTTTTTTTAAAAAAATCAAATATTAAACACCTAGTGTGATAAGTGTTTTTCTAATAACTTGAAAGTATTACTTTGTTTTGTCTTAGAATATAGTAACTTCAACTCTATCCATTTTACAGATGAGGGAACTAGGACATCAGAAGGCTGAATTCTGCAAGATTTTTTTTCCAGGAAGTAAGAGGTAGAGTTAGGGCCCATGGCATCCAGTTTCAGGGCTTATGCTCTTAAGTAGCTGCGTTTGCTGAAGCTTTTGCCACCAACAGAGAGACTTCTTCCTCCTGTGGGGACATATGTTATTCCTACCTAAATACTGTCTGGGCTTTTAGTAAGATTTAAATGGTCTAATCTGTTTACTCCCTGCTAATACCAAAGAACCAGTTCTGGTTTCCCAAGACAAGACTGCCAAACACAAGGTCAGAAGATCAGAAGACTGGGTTATGAAAATTTCCTCTGATCTTATTGGCATCTATACAAATAATACCTCTAATGCTCTTTATCTTCATTTTGTCACTGGAAAAAAAAAATGTTCGAGATTGTTCCACATCAATAAGCTTGGTTTCTCTCCTTTCTACTGTTAACATAAGGTTTGTATTCTTTGATTGTAACAAAATTATAATTTGTCAGAATTTATTAAGGAGGTATTGCTTATGACTCCATTCCTTTGATTTACTGACTACACTTATCATGAAAATTAATTTCTACAGATTAAAAACACGCATAGCTTTGAAGAAATGTATTTACAGCTATATAGCACTTTTATTTTAGAGAAATATGTAGAGCTAAGAAGTCAAGTTAAGATCTCGAGCTTTTAAAACAGGAGATAATTGGATATGGTTAATTTTTATAAGTTTAAATGAAGTATTGTATAGAATTCAGAAAAATCACAAAACTTAGACTTGCTGATTTCTATATACATTTTGAAATCATTCACCATTTCTCTTAACAGATACTAAGTTCTTTTGCATAAGTGGAGACAGAGCACGGAAAACATAGAAATGTTGCCTTCCCTTGTGCTGTTCAAAGGAAGTGGGACAAATAAACCTTGAAATAATAACTCCAGTGTAACACAGTTCACAGAAATCCTCTGGAAAGGACCTAGTCAATGTAGAAATGAAATCCTTCCAGAATATTTGGTACTTCTGCAAAAAACCTGAAGGTTATGAGTAGGGCCAATCTGTGATAAGGGAAAACATCTCAAGTAGAAGCAATTGCATGTGTGTAAAGCCAGAGGTAAAGAAGTATATAACATGGCCAAGGGACTGAAACATCACCTAGAACCACATTTTGTTTTGCTGAATGAGGACATTCAGACTCAGAAAGTCGAAGAACAAGTGTCCAATGTTGCTACATGTAGAATGCCGGTCTTCTGAGTTCAAGAACTGGCCTGCTACCATTGTTTCTATGGCTATGTATTGGGTGGGTACGCCTTGAGGCAAGGCTGCTGTTAGCTCATATGATGGTTTTGCATGACTCAGAAATATAACCTCTTACTAGATCAATGCTCGTCAATTGGGTGGGTAGCAACACCTTTGGCAAACCTCTTTCTCCAAATAGTTTACATTACAATTCATAATAGTAACAAAATTACAGTTATGTAGTAGCAACAAAAATAAATTTTTGGTTGGAGATTATCACAACATGAGGAAATATATTAAAGGGTTGCAGCACTATGAAGGTTGAGAACCATTCTTCTAAACTGATAGAAAATTTTGTTAGAAAAAGGTCTGCGAAAAATCGTGTCAAGAAATATGCAGTTTTATGAGATCCCATTTGTCAATTCCTGATCTTAGAGCATAAGCAATGGTGTTTTGTTCCGGAAATTTTCTCCAGTGCCCATGTGTTCGAGATGCTTCCCCACTTTTTCTTCTATTAGTTTGAGTGTATCTGGTTTGATGTGGAGGTCCTTGATACACTTGGACTTAAGCTTTTTACAGGGTGATAAGCATGACCCGATCTGAATTCTTCATGCTGACCTCCAGTTGATCCAGCACCATTTGCTGAAAAATGCTATCTTTTTTTCCATTGGATGTTTGGCTCCTTTGTCCAAAAAATCATGACCATGGGTGTGTGGGTTGTTTCTGAGTCTTCCGTTCTATTCTACATTTGTCTATCATCACTGTCTCTGTGCCAATACTTGCTGATTTTTATCACTATTGCTCTGTAATACTGCTTGAGTTCAGGGATAGTGATTCCCAAGGAAGCCCTTTCACTGTTGAGGATAGTTTTAACTATCCTGGGTTTTTGTTTTTCCAGATGAATTTCCAAATTGTTCTGTCTAACTCTCTGAAGAATTGGATTGGTATTTTGATGGGGATTGCATTGAATCTGTAGATCGCTTTTGGTAAAATGGCCATGTTTACTATATTAATCCTGCCAATCCATGAGCATGGGAGATCTTTCCATCTTCTGAGGTCTTCTTCAATTTCTTTCTTCAGAGGCTTGAAGTTCTTATTGTACAGATCTTTCACATGCTCGGTTCAAGTCACACCGAGGTACTTTATATCATTTGGGTCTATTATGAAGGGTGTCGTTTCCCTAATTTCTTTCTCCGCTTGTTTCTCTTTTGTGTAGAGGAAGGCTACTGATTTATTTGAGTTAATTTTATACCCAGCCACTTTGCTGAAGGTGTTTATCAGGTTTAGTAGTTCTCTGCTGGAACTTTTGGGATCACTTAAATATACTATCATAGCATTTGCAAATAGTAATATTTTGACTTCTTCTTTTCCAATCTGTATCCCTTTGATCTCCTTTTGTTGTATGATTGCTCTGGCTAGAACTTCAAGAACTATGTTGAATAAGTAGGGAGAGAGTGGGCAGCCTTGTCTAGTCCCTGATTGTAGTAGGAGTGCTTCAAGGTTCTCTCCATTTTAATTTAATGTTAGCCACTGGTTTGCTGTATATGGCTTTTACTATGTTTAGGTATGGTTCTTGAATTCCTATTCTTTCCAGGACTTTTATCATGAAGGGGTGTTGAATTTTGTCAAATGCTTTCTCAGCATCTAATGAAATGATCATGTGGTTTTATTCTTTCAGTTTGTTTATATAATGGATCACGTTGATGGTTTTCCGTATATTAAACCATCCCTGCATGCCTGGGATGAAGCCTACTTGATCATGGTGGATGATTGTTTTGCTGTGCTCTTGGATTCGGTTTGCCAGAATTTTTATTGAGTATTTTTCCATCAATATACATAAAGTGGAAATTGATCTGATGTTCTCTTTTTTCTTTGTTGAATCTTTATTGTGGTTTAGGTGTAAGATAATTGTGTCCTCATAGAAGGACAAAACGGCAACCAACATATTGGGAAAAGATCTTTACCAATCCTACAACTGATAGAGGACTTATATCCAAAATATACAAAGAACTCTAGAGGTTAGACTGCAGGGAGACAAATAACCCTGTTAAAAAATGGGGTTCAGAGCTAAACAAAGAATTCACTGCTAAGGAATGCTGAATGGCTGAGTAACACCTAAAGAAATGTTCAACATCTTTAGTCATAAGGGAAATGCAAATCAAAACAACCCTGAGATTTCACCTCACACCAGTGAGAATGGCTAAGATCAAAAACTCAGGTGACAGCAAATACTGGCAAGGATGTGGAGAAAGAGGAACACTCCTCCATTGTTGGTGGGATTGCAGACTTGTACAACCATTCTGGAAATCAGTATGGAGGTTCCTCAGAAAATTGGACTTTGAACTACCTGAGGACCCAGCTATACCTCTCTTGGGCATATACCCAAATGATGCCCCAACATATAAAATAGACACGTGCTCCACTATGTTCATAGCAGCCTTATTTATAATAGCCAGAAGCTGGAAAGAACGCAGATGCCCTTCAACAGAGGAATGGATACAGAAAATGTGGTACATCTACACAATGGAATATTACTCAGCTATCAAAAACAATGCCTTTATGAAATTCATATGCAAATCGATGGAACTGGAAAATATCATCCTGAGTGAGGTAACTCAATAACAGCAAAACACACATGGTATGCACTCATTTATAAGTGGATAGTAGCCCAAATGCTCATTAATTATTTTAGATGCACAGAAGCATAGAAACTCAAGAAGGATGACCAAAAATACAAATCTTCACTTCTTCTTCTTTAAAGGGGAACAAGAATACCTTGTCAGGGAATAGGAGGCAAAGTTTAGAACAGAGGCAGAAGGAACACCCATTCAGAGAGCCTGCTCTACATGTGGCCCATAACATATACAGCCACCAAACTAGATAACACGGATGAAGCAAAGAAGTGCAGGCTGACAGGAACCAGATGTAGATCTCTCCTGAGAGACACAGCCAGAATATGGCAAATACATAGGCGAATACCATCATTAAACCAATGAACTGCGAATGGGACCCCTGTTGAAGGAATCAGAGAAAGGACTGAAAGAGCTTGAAGGGGCTCGAGACCCCATATGAACAACAATGCCAAGCAACCAGAGCTTCCAGGGACTAAGCCACTACTCAAAGACTATACATGGACTGACCCTGGGCTCCAACCTCATAGGTAACAGCCTATGGGGTGAATAGCCTAGTAAGAGCACCAGTGGATTGGGAAGCCCTTGGTCCTGCCAAGACTGAACCTCCAGTGAATGTGAATGTTGGGGGGAAGGTGGTAATGGTAACAATCGAAATGCAAAATAAGAAATAACAAGTTAATACAGTTGAAGGAAAAATATGCAAATCTAGCATTTGTTGTCTTAAGGATGCTCTATTGGATGTGTGACATGCATTGCATTATTTCATTCATGGCTAAAGATTCAGACCAATCAAATAATACTTAGTGATATCTTAAGGATCTGTTGAGGAAGATTCTATAACCACTGGACTCTAGTGACCTTTTCATGCTTAATGATGAGTTATTCAGAGTTGAACCATTGATTTTGACTGCCTCTCAGGTGTTTTGAGTTCTCTCTCAGCTTGTACTTTTTTTGGTCCATTGCTGCTGTGACCACCAACATTTCTGTTTAGTCTCCTGTCTGCCTTGCTGTCCACTATGTCCTGATGCATTACGTTCTATGATGGGGTTCATTTTCTGCATGTGAATTAAACATCTCCATTGTATCCTAGACTGAGAAATGTAATTTTGAATTTTGTTTCTTTCCTAGGTTTCTCTCCCTCTCCCATTTAGAGCTTGCATTCTATGGTTGGTCATATTTGCAGCCCTGTATGGGATTATTGGAGCCTCTTTCATAAAGTAAGCTAAAGAAATAAATGAATGATAAACATGGGATAGAATAATTTTTCCAAGTTGGTTATATACACTTGAATGTGGAAATTTTCATAGTTCTCATAGATATCGTGAAAGAAAAAAGAATCTTTAGTTAAATAATCTTTCAGCGCACTGTAAAAGCAAAAATAGGGGAATGATTTGCTTATACTTCACAGCCTTCTGAGTCTTTTATTATACAAGTGTGCTTGCATTACAAGTCTGCAGTTATAGGCAGAATTTTAAAAATTATTTGATAAATTGACAGTAAGGTTCTTTTTTATCTTTTTTATTTGTTATTTTTCGAGACAGTATTTTGATATGTAGACCAGTCTGGCCTTGAATTTGTGATCCTCCCAACTTAGACTCTTGAATGCTAGGATTATAAACATGTGCCACCATGCTTAACAGTAACGAGATTCTTATGCTTCTAGGAGTAGTCTCACTTTGGGCTGTATATTTTGATCTGGCCTTAGAGATTCTTCTTTCAGAAGAGAATGGCAGTAATAGACCATTCCTTGATACCTCAGAATGGATAGAAAAATGAAGTATGTTGTCTGGTTGCTGTCATTTTAGGAAATGTTAAGTGACAAAGGATGGAGGTCTTAAAGAATGCAGTACAGACAATACAGAAAAAGAGAAGTGGAAACTGTGGAGGTTTCTCTTTTCGCATGCCTTTCCTCCTTCACATGTTTTATACGCCATGCATTTTTAAACTTGTCATTATATTTATGAACTTACTCCATGTAGAACTGTTCATTTTAAATATAACAATTCAGGAGCTAGAAACAATTCAGGAGGAGATTTTGCATATATCTATCAAAATTAAGAATAAATATTCTTTTCTAGTCAAAATTTCCTCCATAGAGGACCCCAATAGAAGAGCTAGGAGAAGGACTAAAGGGGCTGATGGGAATTGCAACCCCATAAGAAGAACAATATAAATGAACTGGACTACCCAGAGCTCCTAGTGGTTAAACCACCAACCAAAGAGTATACAAGGAGGGAACCAGGACTCCAGATACATGTGTAGTAGAGGATGGCCTTATCTGACATCAATGGTAGGGGAGAGAGGCTTTGTTCCCTAACATAGAGGGACGCTAGGGGTAAGGTAGGAGTGGGTGAATGGGTGGAAGAGCACCCTCATAGTGGCAAAGGGGAGAGGGGATAGGCTGGAAGGGTTGGTGGAAGACTATCTGGGAAGGGGGATATAATTTGAAATGTAAACAAGTAAAATGACTAATAAAAAATAAATAAAATAAAGTAAGAAAATTTATACTTCACCTTATGTATTTTTGTTCAAACTAAGCAGTGTTATTAAAGATATATATTTTTTAAACTGGGTATGTTAGAAAGTATTTTTGAACAGTTTACTGATAGCACAGGCACTAATAATAAATGGAATCTTATGGAAGTGAAATACCATCATTTACACAAAGTAACAGCCTACATAGTGGGAAGAGATCATTACCAATCATGCATCTGATAAAAGGTTAGAATCTAAAATTATAAAGAAAAAAAAACCTCAAACTGAAATCTAAAATATATAAAGAAAAAAACCCAAAAACTGAACATTAAGAAAACAAGCCACGTGAAAAACAGAGACCTTAGATAAGCAGAGAATTCTAAAGAAAAGAAAGACACGCCATGTTATATGTTGAGCGCATCATACCATTTGAATTTGGACAGGTCTTTTGGTAATCTGTTATAAACTCCTTGTGTCCAATACTTAAAGATATTTATACTATGTATATACTGATAAAAATGGATTTTTATCCCAAAAACAAAAAAGAAAGACAAATGGGTAAGAAACGCTTAAGGAAGTGTTCAATATCCTTAGTAATCAGGGAAATGCAAATTTGAACTACTTTGAGATTTTATGTTACACCAGTCAGAATGGCCAAGATCAACAAAACAAACGACAGCACATGCTCTTAAGGATGCAGGGAAAGGAGAATATTTGTTCATTAAGGGTAGAACTGCGAACTGGTACAGTGTGATGGTTCCTCTTGAAACTGGAAATAGATCTACCTCAAGGACCAACCCTGGCCATATAGTGAAAAGGTTCTACATCCTACTACAGGGATACTTGCTCATAGTGTTCACTGTTGCTCTACTTATAATAGTCAAAGGTTGAAAACAACCCAGATGTCCACCAACTGATGAGTGGATAAAGAAACTGTGGTACATTTACACAATTATTATTCAGCTACCAAGAAAATTAAATTGTGGAATTTACAGATAAATGGAAGGAACTAGACAAAATCACCCTAAGTCGAGTAACGCAGACCCCAAAAGAAAAAAAATTCTGTATGTTTTATCTTATATATGAATGTTAGCTTTTAAACTTTCGGTATATGTGCTATAGGCTGAATAACTACACAGATTAGGTATGTAGTAAAGGACTCAGGGGAGGGAAGAGAATCTCCGAAGGAAGGGGAAATAGAATATAATATAATGGAGAGAGGAGACATGGAAATTAGAATAAGAGGATTAAGTAGGGAAGAGGATGGGAGAGAAAAGTAAAG
Source organism: Rattus rattus (assembly GCF_011064425.1). Taxonomy (NCBI): domain Eukaryota; kingdom Metazoa; phylum Chordata; class Mammalia; order Rodentia; family Muridae; genus Rattus; species Rattus rattus. Next base: position 27,950,759 of record NC_046172.1, read on the forward strand.
AAGGGAATACAGGAAAGAACAACTAACACTAAAGGCTATTTGAAAACCTACTACTAAAGAAGGTTCCTAAATATATACATATATTGAATGAATCTAAATGGAATTACCAAATAACAGATGATGATAAGGCCCTAAATAGATATCTTATGTTACTTAGTAAACCCTCCAGCATCAGGAACGGGTTATATCAAATGTAGTCATTGGCCAAAGCGAGCCCATGTAAAGCTCCCAAATCATCACAGACTATTGTCAAAGCTATTCTCTACAACCTGATGCTAAGGCCCTATTACTGAAAATAACACAATACTCATGTCATTGAACATAGATGTCAAGCAGATACCTAATTAGAAGCTTCACCCCTACAGACTAGCATTCACAGTACTGGAAGTTATCTTGTATGCTACTGGAGGAGAAATGTAACCATCAGCAAAAATTGTGCATTGCTACAAAAATGAGCTGCCTGCAAGATGTACCAGTGCAATGGAGGCACAAATGCTATGGAAGTAAACCATTATTGTTCGATTGGATTTAAGGCACACTTCGTAAAATAGAAACTACATCTGACACTGGTAAAGAGGCCAAGTACTAAGAAACTTGGTAAGTCATGAGTGTAGGGAGAACCTCCTTCTATTTTTCTAGTAAAGGCACATTGATAAAATGAGTCCTAAGGAAGTACTGCTAAACCCATGAATTAGTGCCTCACTCACTACACATTATAGAAGCATCTTCTTGCAGTAGATGGGACTCACCACAGAAACTCATAACTGAACAACATGCAGAGAGTGAGAAACTTGAAAGTACTCAGTCCTAAATTGGACATTTTCACCAAAGTCCTACCTTTAAGGCTTAGGGTTCTACATGGAAGAAGAGGTAGAAAGGTTTTCAGAGCAGGACATGATAATGACTTCAAGGAAACAGTGGTTTCCATATACAACAGGAATAATACACACATTTGAACTCACAAAAACTGTGTCAGCATGCACAGGATTTGGGCAGCTCCAGCCAGATAGGATTCCAGCACTAAGAAGAGAAAGGGGGACACATAGTCTCATCACTAAACAGGAAATTATCTGTAATTGATACCTGCTGACAAAAGGAAAATCAGATTTTCCCAGTGGAACCTCACTGGGTATATGAATCACACTTGAGGGCAGGCCACATGACCAGGAGCAGTGGGCTAACAAAAACAAAAACAACAACAACAAAAAAAAACCCAAACAAAACAAAACAAAACAAAACAAAACAAAAACAAACTCAGTGGTATTTTTTGTAAACTTTCTGTTTCGATTTTCTTTGTTTAGCGTTGTAAAAAAATCTAATTGGTCTTTTGCTTGTTTTGCTTTTCATTTTTACGTTTTTTAAATAGAAAAAAAGAAAGAGAACAAAAAGTTGTGTGGGTAGGGCCTTGGGGGAGGATATGGTAAGAATTCGGAAAAGGAAAACATAACCAAAATATATTATATTTTTAATTATTAAAAAGAAAAACATTTTTGATGTAATTGAGCTGTCACAAAATATTACTGATGGCACTAAGCAGACAATTCTGACAAAATCACACAATGCAACATGGAAGATTTATTAAAGGGAGAGGGCAAGGGAGCACAAAGTCTGTGGCTGGGTGGAGGAAGGGAATAGGGGAAGGGGAAGGGGAAGGAAAAGGGTGACTTTTTATTGGCCATTGGGTATGCACAGGAGGATGTTAGTCAGAGGAACAATGGGAATGCAGTGGGTCTGGGCAGCCAGTGATAACCTGTCTTGTGGTTGCTTGGTCCTCTGGGCTGCCCATGAAGGTGCCTGATTGCTAACAACTACAGAGTAAGAGACTTCAACTAAAGTAATTTTGCCCCTTAGACGTCTTGTAGTCCCTACTGAGAATGGAATTAGGGACTTGAGGAAATATTTATTGAATAGCACTGAAAAGTCTAGTTTTTATGAAATGACTTGAATTGTAAAAACTTGTTTGCTGAGCATGAATGTATTTTTAGTTGGTTTAGTTTTGTAATCTCGATTTAATGTAAACATTTTCTGCTAGGACACACACATACACACACATACACACACACACACACACACAAACAAGAACAACAAAAATAAACAAATAAAAACAGAAGGGAAAAAAAAACAAACCCAAAACAAAAAAATATAAACTAACCCAAAACAAAACATAAAAAAGAAAGAAACGGGAGTCCAGGTCAGATAAAGGAACATCGGCATTTTATCATGAAAGCCTTAGGTCTAATACTATAATTCAACAATAATATGGCAGAGATCCAGGGCTCATGTTTCTTTACATCTTTATATACACTGTGTATAATCCATGCTGTCTCATTTGAAGGGAAACCATGAATAGCATGGGTGAGGTGAGCAAGGTGTGTTAGTACATGCCTTTTAGCACCCTGTAAAGCATGCTGAATGGCCTCAGTTTTTGTTTCCAAAGCAGAAAGATCTGGATTTGAGAAGTTTTCTTAACTGAAGTGAAGAAGTAAGGATGAAGTAACAGACACATTGAAGGACTCAATAAGGCTAGTAGAATAATAACTCCTTATGCCCTACTTTCAAGGCCACCCAGCAGTATAGTGGACCTGGCCAGGCAAAGATTTGCAAATGTAGATTTAGACTCTTCAGAACTTAAATGGCTCTAGGGATTTAACAAATGCCCCAATTTTTGTTATTGTTGAAGCACATCATCATATTTTGTTGCAACACAGAGGTAGATCTATGGGATATTTTGGACTAATAGCTATTCACTCTTTATAATGTAACCTTGGTTATAGCTGTTTAAACAAGATGTCCCATAATGACCTGCAAAAGTCTTTCTCTAGTTATTTTCTCTCCATGAGTCAAGCTGTTTCTGCATAATATTGGAAATTCCCAGGACATAGTTCCTTTTTACTAACATTTTTTTTCTCAGTACTGTGGGATTGTGAGCCACATGGCATCTCTCTCCTGGGATGTTGTTGGGAGGAATTTAATTGGTTTTAATACCTACAAATGAACTACTTCCACTACTAGAGTTTTCTGAGGATGTTGTTGTAGTTGTAGCCAGTGTTCTTTATCAAGAGTATGAGATGAGTAGAGATCACTATACCATTAGCCTGGTAACCAAAATTAATTTGGTGGCCCTAGTTACCAATGCTTCCATTAATGACAGCAGCTCCTTTTATATAATTACAGATCTACTGATTTTTGTGCTTTTATTAGCTGTTGGGGGTTTTTATGTAAAACATTAGGGGTTTTGGATATTTATTAATGCTTGCTTCTGCAAAGGCTTAGAGTCAATTGATGTGACTGAGGGAGCAGTTCTAATGACAAGATTTATGATATGTTAGAATTACTCTTATCTTTAAAGACTGCCTGCTGTGTGAAGTATGCATTTTCTGTTGACCCTTTGTCTTCTTAGAGTAAACAATGTTGCAAGAGTTAAGTCCCTTAAATTCACAGATTCTTGGTAGTACTTTATTTCTTGTGAGGAACCATGTTTAAAAAAAAGTGTTACTTCAAGCCCTTTTCAAAGTCTGTGACTAAGGATGGATAGAATGTCCCACTTCTTCTGGAGCAGAAAGAAAAATAAAAGAAGGCATAAAAAGGTCCAAGGAACGTGCAAAATGTTGGGCTTTGGAAAGATCAGCTAATCCGTTTGATTTCTCCACCCGTATGATTTCCATTGAAGAGGTTATGAGGAGCATGAAATGTCAAAGGAAATACTCTAGGGTTCCTGTGAATGCTTGATATCTGTGTCATTAGTGACAAGGGTTTTATGGTCAATATCTTCTCTAGTCTTTAAAAATTCTTGTGGTATAGACATCAGGATTCTGGTCTTATTGGTATAGATTTTAAGAATGGAAAATGTTAATTAGTTGTCTGATCTCATGCAGCTGATGCATCTGGATTCTGACCATGAAGTCTTTGATGTTTCACTATACAATTTCATGTATCCCATCATTTACAGTTCCTTCTGTGACTCAAAAATGTCCCCCGCCTTACTTGATTCTTTTTAGTTATATAATTAGGCTTAATCTGTGTCACTAGGCAGACCTTTAGGAATTGATTATCTTCTTTTTCTAGGGCAGGGTATCATGTGCCCTGGTAGGCCTTGAGCTTGCTGTAGAACTGAGGATAATTTTAAACATTGTTCCAGTTTTTATTATTTATTTATTTTAAACTATTTTATTTATTTACATCTCAAATGTTGTTCTCCTTCCCTGTGTTTCTACTGCAAAACCCCTCTCCTTGGCCCCTTCCACTTTACTTTTAAGAGGATGCTCCCTCACGTACCCACCCACTGCCTGCTCACCCACTCCCTGCTCACTCCTCCAGCATCCCTCTTCCCTAGAGTAACAACCCTCCACAGGACAAAGCACCTCCCTGCCCAATGATAAGACAGTCCTCTGCTACATATGTAGCATGATCCATGGACCCACCCGTGTATACTCTTTGGTTGATGGTTTAGTCCCTGAGAACTCTGTGGGGTCTGGTTGGTTGATATTGTTGTTCCTCCTATGGTGTTGCCCTCCCCTTCAGCTCCTTCAGTCCTTCCCTGTCTCTTCCACTGGGGTCCCTGGGCTCAGTCCAGTGGTTGGCTGTGAGTATTTTCATCTGTTTTAATCAGGTGCTGGCAGAGCCTCTCAGAGGACAGCCATGCCAGGCAAGCTCTTCTTGGCATCAGCAGTAGTGTCAGGGTTTGGTGTCTGTGGCTCAGTCTCTGGATGGCCTTTCCTTCAGTCTCTGCTCCATTTTTTGTCCCTGTGGTTTTTTTTAAAGGAATAATTCTGTGTTAAATTTTTTGAGATGGATGAGTAGCCCCTTCCCTAAAATGGAGGCCATGCCTATCTCTCTACAGGGGGTGGTCTCTGTAGGTTCTATCTCTGCCTCTGTTGGGTATTTTGGCTAATGTAATCTCAATTGCCCAGTTGAGTCCTGGGAGCATCTAGCATCCCTTGTGTCTGGGACTTTCTTGTAGATCCACCCCCTCTGTCTGTACTCCCCATTGCTACATATTTCTAATCATTTTCTTGACCCTCCAGATTTCTCTCCTGTCTCTTCACTTACCCGGTCCTATCACTTCCTTTTTCTCCTCCCCACCCCTCTTCCACCCATATTCCTCCCTCCCTTTGCCTGACTCCTTTGATTATTTTGTTCTCCCTTCTATGTGGGATTGAAGCATCCACATTTTGCTATATTCTTGTTAAGCTTTGGATTCGGTTTGTGAGAATTTTATTGAGTATTTTTGCATCAATATTCATCAGCTAGATTGGGCTGAAGTTCAATTTCTTAGGTCTTTGTGTGGTTTAGGTATCATTAAAACCGTGGCTTCATAGAACAAATTAGTGTTCTCTCTGTTTCTATTTTGTGGAAGTTTTGAGAAGAATTGATATTAGGTCTTTTTTGAAGGTCTGATAGAATTCCGCGCTAAAACCATCTGACCCTGGGGGTTGGGAGATTTTCTTTTAAGGACTGTTTCTATTTTCTTAGGAGTTATGGGACTGTTTAGATAGTCTATCTGGTCCTGATTTAACTTTGGTATTTGATATCTGTCTAGAAAATCATTCATTTCATGGATATTTTCCAGTTTTGTTGACTATAGGCTTTTGTAGTAGTATCTGATGGTTGTTTTTTTAATTTCCTCAGTTTCTGTTGTTATGTCTCCCTTTTCATTTCTGATTTTGTCAGTGTGGATACTCTCTCTGTGCCTTCTGGTTAGTCTGACTAAGGGTTTATCCATCTTGTTGATTTTCTCAAAGAACCAGCTCTTAGTTTTATTCATTTTTTGTACAGTTATCAATGTTTCTAATTGGTTGATTTCAGCCACAAGTTTGATTATTTCTTGCTGTCTACTCATCTTGGGCATATTTACTTCGTTTTGAACTAGAGATTTCAGATGTGCTGTTAAGTTGCTAGTATAGGATCTCCCCAATTTCTTTATGAAGGCACCCAGTGCTATGAATTTTCCTCTTAGCATTGCTGTCATTGTGTCTCATAAGTTAGCGTATGCTGTGCCTTCAATTTCATTGAATTCTAGAAAGCCTTTAATTTCTTTATTTCTTCCTTGACTAAGTTATCAGTGAGTAGAGAGTTATTCATTTTCCATGAGTATGTGGCTTTCTGATGTTTTTGTTATTAAAGACCAGCATAGTCCATTGTGAATGGAATGCATAGGATTCTTCAATCTATTTGTATATGTTGAGGCCTGTTTTGTGACCATCCTACATGGTCGCTTTTGGAGAAGGTATATTGAGGTGCTGAGAAGTTGTAGTCTTTTGTTTTAGGGTGAAATGTTCTATAAATATTTGTTAAATCCATTTGGTTCATAACTTCTGTTAGTTTCACTCTATCTCTTTTTATTTTCTGTTTCCATGATCTGTCCATTGGCGAGAGTGGGGTGTTGGAATCTTCTACTATTTTGGGGTGAGGTTCAATGTGTGTTTTAAACTTTAGTGACTTTTTTTTTTAAAACAAATGTGGATGCCCTTGTTTTTGGAGCATAGATGTTCAGAATTGAGAGTTCATCTTGGTAGATTTTTCCTTTGATGAGTATGCAATGTTCTTCATTATCTTTTTTGATAAATTTTGGTTAAAAGTTGATTTTATTCAATATTAGAATGGCTGCTCCAGCTTGTTTCTTGGGACCATTTGCTTGGAAAATTTTCTTTCATCCTTTTTAGACTGCATCTTTGTCACTGAGGTTTGTTTCTTATATGCTGCAATATACTGGGTCCTGTTTACATATCTAGTCTATAGCCTATGTCTTTTTGTTGGGTAACTGAGTTCATTGCTGTTGAGAGATGTTAAAGACCAATGATTGTTGGTTACTGTTATTTTTGTTGCGATAGGTAGAATTATGTTTGTGTGTTTCTCTTCTTTTTGGTTTGTTGTAAGATGACTAATTTCTTGTTTTTTCTAGGATACAGTTTCTCTCCTTGTGTTGGAGTGTTCCTCTTATTCCATTCTATTATACTTTGCAGGGCTGGATTAGTGGAAAGACATTGTTTACATTTGGTTTTATTATGGAACATTTTGCTTTCTTCATCTATGTTGATTGTGAGTTCTGGGTATAGTAGCCTGGGATGGCATTTGTGTTTTCTTAGGGTCTGCATGACATCTGTCCAAGACCTAGCTTTTAAAGTCTCTGTTGTGATGTCTGATGTAACCTGGTTACGACTGGTTATGTGAACCTGGTTATGACTGGCCTTCTGAGAGTGAAACTGTCTCTGGGTGTGGGAGGTTCTCTGGAGTACCTCTTGCTTTGCCCTGGGCAGTGTTGCAGCTGGAAGGATTATATTCAACTTTTGATATTTCTCTTCCCATGCCCTGAATTACAAGCCCTGAATTACAAGGTAGAATTACAAGCCTGTACCACTGTGATTAATTGGGATTATGTATGTATGTATGTATGTATGTATGTATGTATGTATGTATGTGTGTATGTATGTATTCAAGAGAGGGTTTTTTGCTTAGCCCTGGTTGTCCTAGAACTTGCTCTGTAAACCAGGCTGATGTTGAACTCACAAAGATCTACTTGCCTCTGCCTCCAGAGTACTGGGATCAGAGGCATGCCCCACGTGGCTGGGATTAGGTATTTTGGGTCAGAGTTCCTATTTAGTAGAAGTCAGTGATATCCCCTCTAGTTTCGCTGAGTTGTGACTGTTTACATCAAAAAAAATAGTTCCATACTCTATTCTATATAGCCCAGAATAAATTGCCCTTGCCTTCAAGCCCCTGATTGAAGATTCTAATTCAAGACATCTCACTATAGAGGTTTCCCTTCCTTTCCTTTGCTCCACTACTGTTTCCTTATCATGTGCTATAGTTATATTTCGCATATCAATACCTGGCTTCAGAGATTTGTGCTTAAATGTGAATAAAAAATGGAGGCCTGTAGAATGACCCATTAGCTATAAGGAGATGAATATCAGGAACTTCTGAAAATGAAGAGATGCTACTCCAGTGCCTTCCTTTTTGATTCTTCCCTCCATGGTCGGAAAAATAGAGAGAGGAATATCTAGGAGCATGCCTGTTATTAACCTCTCATTCCTATCCTCCATGTGTTTGAACTTTTTATCTGAAGTTACTGTGACATCTTAGCCTTGGTTTCATGTGTTTTTTACCTTTTTCCTACTTTGCCATTTCTTGGAGATTTGCGGAATCCTAGGCAAAAGGAATCACTTTTCCTGGTGAGTTGAAATTTGTGTATCAAAGGAAGTGTTACATCCTTTACATTGGCTTTACTCCCTCCCAGTGACAGCTTTCTTAGCTCTGCCAATGTCATGGCAGCATTTGATAACTGTAATTATATGCATCAGGGCACACATGGACACATGTGTTTAACACAAAGAGTGATCCTTTTACTTCAACTAAAACAGTATATTTTTGTTCCTGTACTCTCTTGCCTTATCTAGACAACTCTTAATGTGGAACAGCTTCAAATCTCACCTCATCTTTGATCAGGTCCTCACTAGTCTCTGCAGACAGCATTCCTGTGTCTGCTGGGCTGTCTTTAAATAACACTAGACAAGAACAATTCAGTCTTGATGATTTGAGTTAAGCGGGAGATGGGGAAAAGAGAATTTTGTTTGCTTATCAGATGGCACAAAAATATGGGTGGCTAATGTTTCTACTGTAGTAATTATTGGTTTCATAGCAAATAATGCCATTTCTTACCCATTTTTCAATAAACTCTGAGTTAGCTAGTTTTGAACAATTATGATCTTAAGTATCATTTGTATGTTTATCATATATAGTTTTATTATTTATTGTTGGCTTACTTTTAATTAAATGGGCAGTTTGAAATTATGGAGGATCTAACGCATGTACTGTGGCCATAGGCTTATTTCATGTATGATACATAATTTCCAGAATAATGAATAACATGGAACATAGGCAAAAGATATTCACGTTAATGATTAAACAAGGTACCATTTCCTTGTTTTATTATAAAACTTGTATTAAATTTGCAAACATGGGGGCTTGAGTTGAGATTCCCTAGTTCTTATGTAAAATGTTATATATTGGCACATATCTATAATCCTTTTGTTGGAGGAACAAAAACAAGAGGGTGCCTGGAGCTCCTTGGACAACTAACCCTTCTGAAAGTGAATAGACCATGGCTGAAAAGAATAATGTACAGTAGAAAAGTAGATAACTATTGTGAAACTCTGGCTTACACATACACATATATACACCAACTTGTATAAGTATACATGCACAAAATAAATATTGAAATCACTGTTTTCATATTAATGTGACTGGATACTATTTTAAAAAAGTCCCCCCTTTTATATTAACAATGACTTCATATTTTCCGTATGAAAAGTAATTATTCTATGAAGCATGTTTTTCAGAAGGTAATGACTTTCAATAAATAGAGGAAAGTCAGGCACAATGTTGTACAACTTAAATCCTACCACTTGGGAGGCATGGGTAGGCATGTCTCTGTGAGTTTGAAGGAAGCCTGGTCTACAGAGTTTTAGACCATCCAAGACTACACAGTGATATTCTGTCTCAAAGAAAGAAACAGAAAGAAAAGGAAAATAAAAATAGAAGACTGCTTTTCTATGTGTATATAATTGTGTCTGTGTGATATGTGGGTAAATTACAAGTTAATAAAGATATATAGCTTTAAAATACTTAATTTAAAGTAGTTGTAGATGTATAGTTGCTAAAATATGTGAGATTCCATGTTCTTCTCTTCCTTCTTTTTACTTTCTAGTTTATACAAAATGTGTTCAAATTCAGGGAATTGACACTGGTACAATGTGTTCGTTTCTTTTTTTATTTTAATCACCTACAAATGTGTAACCACCACCATAATAATATATAAAACTGTTCTATCACAAAACTCCTTCATGTTTTTTTCTTTATAATCAAACACATGTGTCATATAATCTGGTCTTAAGCCTTGACAACCACTAACTTGCACTCTATCTCATATTTTGCTATTTTGGCCACTTTATGCTCCAATCTGAATGGGTTCTTCCAACTCCTTACAATGACATTTTACTGCAACCATTACAGAATCAAGAAGTGGGGCCTTTAGGAGACAAGGGCACAGTGCTCACAAATGGGATTAGGACCCTTATAGAAGGACTTTAGAGAATGGACTTATGTTCTGTTCCTTTACTACACGTAAATCATTTTTATTGTCTTTCTCACTCTTATTCCATCTTCTATATAAGTATGCTGTGTTTAAGGAAAACTTTATAAATAAACACCAGAGCTCTTTCCGGACACCAAACAAGCTAATGCCTTGATCAGAAGTGTGAAGAAAGACATTTCTTTTAGTTAACAATTTCCTAATACCAGTTATTTTGTAATAGTAGTATAAATGCACTAAAATGCTTCATAGAAATGAAATTATATTTGTTTAATGATCTTTCAAGATGACCTTTTTAAAACACAGCATATTCTATAGATAGCTGTCCAAATTGTTGTTGTCATTAAGAGTTTGTTACCTTTTATTGTACAGATGTATTTCATAGAGTTGGTATGTCACACTTTATCTGTTCATCAGGTGCTGAATGGAGGGCTCTTGTCACTTTTTTAACTGGTACAAATAAAACTACTATGAATATGGATATAAAAATTCATATGTAGACTTTCACTTTTACTTATTAGATGGCTGACCAAAAGTAAGGTTACTGGACCATACATTGGTATGGATGTAGATATTTTAAAATACAAATTGTTATCACATTAGCTAATTGTTAAATATTACCCAGATAGTATAGATCCATCCCAAAGTGGTTAGGTAAAAATGTGAATTTAACATTACAGTGATGATAGTTCTATAAAACAAGTTTATCTCCATAAAATTCATGCTTTAAGTGTTATAGTAGTTTTCAAATTTTATACTGTGTTTCTAGTCTCTGTCTTAACTTATAATGGTGTGATATAGTATGACTCTTGCTGAATTCACTTGGAATAGCTGTGGTAGGAAATACTATCCTCTGTAGCACCTTATCATTAGTTCATCAAAGTTGATCATTCCTGTGTAACTAAATATTTCAACAAAATGGTGTCAGGCAGGATGTGGTAAAAATAGACAATATATGTTGTTTTCCATCTTTGTTTACATTTTTCTTTCTTTTACTTTACTTCTCAGGTTAGTGATGACTGTTGTTTTAAATGCCTTCAAAATAAGCAGCCTCTTCTCTTTCAAAAGCATTTCTAGTCTGTGGTTATTGTCATACCTTGTCTTTTAAGCATTTAAAAATGGCAGAAATAAAAAGTGTTCTCTATCATGAATTTAAGAAAGCTGACTTTGATGAAGGCTACTCAATGTAGAGATTCAGCTATGTGAAATAATTTCATAGTATTTGGCCTAGATAAAATTTCAGGGACTGTGGCACTGGCCTTCTGGGATTCTCATCACACAGCAAGTCCAGTAACTGAAACATGAAGAAGAAAGAAATTGCCAAATGTGTCACAACCGCTGATGTAATTTGCAGCTCACTTCTTTTTAATGAAATAACATAGAGCATATGTGGCTAGCTGAGAGTTATCGTAAGTCAGAATATATTCAGAACTGGAAGAGAAAATGAAAGGAAAGAGAGAACCTCATAAATTAATTTGGTGGCATTTTAGATGCAGGTATTGCCTGGCTCTTGTAAGCACACATCTCAGTTCTGGAGTCTGCACTCTAGCTCTCAATCCTTCCTCGACAGCTTTATTGGCTTGCAATCTTAGGATTTATGGCTTGCCATTTATGGAGCCCCTATAAAATTTCAGCGGAGAAGATTCTGACCAATGTCTCGATTAGAAGACAAGAGTTTAAACAATTTGGCCAAGGTCAAAAGACAATTTAATACTGAAGTTGGGATTAAATATATGGCTCCAGATCCTGACTTCTCAGTCAGAAAGCTGGAAGAACCAGTTTTCTCAGCAAACTCCAGGTTTAAGTAGCTCCAGTGTAAATGTTAAAGTTCCACTTCTATATGAAAATCTCCCAGTTTCAGGACACATTATACTTTTGACTTAATGCTAAGCTGTGTTGTTATATAAATAATTAACAAATATTTCATTTATTTTTTGTTCTCTTCTGTAAAATAAATGAGAAAATATCACTGTGTCCTTGAAGCCTTTCTACAAATAAAAAAATCAATTTGATAGCTAATACTGTCTGTTATTTAATATTAGAATTTTACTCTTAGTTATATAGCTAGGAAATATAGCTAGAAATGTTCATACAATGATTTGTACAATGTTTTTTCTTTGTAGCTTTATTAATAGTCCATGAGTACAATTATCTACTGACAAAAGTCTGGGTTATGTGAAGCAAAGTAGAATATCAACACAAAATAACAACCCGCTGATATGAAAGTACACAAATGAACGTTAGAAACATCGTATGAATAAGAAAATGTGCAAAGAGTACACATTATGCAACTTAATTATAGACCTTGGTCTCTTGTCTCTGAGACAGGAACTTGCTATTTAGTCCTGGCTGACATTATACACTTTGTGTAGCCCAAGATGACCTTCAACTCAAAAATCCTCCTGCCTCAGTGTTCTGAGTGTTATAATTACAGGCATGGCTCCATGACCCAGTCCATCTGTAATTTCATGTGTGTGTGTATAGATAGGTGTGTGTGTATGTGAGTGTGTGTGTGCACGCGCGCGCATGCATGCGCCAGAGAATAACTTTGAATTCTTCATGAACTGCCACATTTTTTTTCTTTTGAGGCAATGTCCTGCACTAGCCTGGGACTTGGCACTTGCTAGGCTACCTGGATGACCACTGAGCCCCAAGGTTCTGCCTGTCACCATTTCCCCAGCACTGAGATCCTAAGAGAATACACCATACCTGGATTTTTTTCAAGAGGATTATGAGAATCCAAATCAAGTCCTCCTGTGTGCATGCCAAGTACCTTACCATCTGAGCCATCTCCTCAGCCTCATAACTCTTCTTGACTAAGAAGTGATTATTATCTAGTTTTATCCTTCATGATCATTGATGCTGAGTCTTGATTTGTTACCCGGGTTTGGTTTAATGTTTGTCCCTATTTTATTTTGGGTGCAAGCATGGAGCAGATCATACAAGGAACAGATAAAGCAGTGTTCTGAGTTTTGTTTGACAGGTGTTGGAGATTTAAAATGTCTGTATTGTGATCTAGCATCAGGATAAAGTCATTGATGAAGGCACAATTCATTCTTCTCTCATTCCTTCCCTTTCCCCAACTCCAACCTATGGAAGGTAACTAAGAGGAAAAAAATAAGTTTAGAGGTAGAAGTCGATTCACTAGGTGATTTTGAAATTTGACTGATGATAATACAAAGTGTTAATGAGTTCCCTTTTCTCCTCCCTTTTGTGTCAGATTGCCTTTTACTTTGTGTCAAGGTTTATGCAGTCACTGAAGGGTTTTGATTGGTAGATCTTACCCTTTGATGATTTGGCAGTCCATAAAAGAGGCTAGTGTACTAGTGTAATTTAGTGGACAGAAGAAGCCAGGGATATTCTTAAGCACCCTACAATGAAGAGGTTAGCTCTCAAACTAAAAAAATCTAATCTTGAACTCAATATTGTTGATATTAAGGAATCTAGACTTACAAAAGCACTCATCAGCAGGATACAGTTTTGGACTTTGTAGCAGGATACAAAAATGATATTTTTGTAATTATGTTGATGAAATGGTATGAAAATTCTCCCCTATCCTGATATGTATGATAGAAACTTTATTATGCATTTGAATCTTTAATTCTAGAATACCTCCTTGCTATTCATGTTCAAAAAAAAAAGAAAGAAATCTAGACTTAGAGTTAAGCCTATGTTTAGGACTTAGAGTGACATTAGAATGTGTTATCATCCAGTGTCTCTACATGAACCCTTTCTTGGAGGTGTTTTCATTTTTGATATGGTTTACTGTCAAAGGGCTGGGTTAACCCATACCTCACAGCATTACTCAGGATATGGGTAGAGCATAAAGACAAGTACAGCCTAAAGAATCAGTTTGCTATTGCTATTTTGATTTAAGATAACAACAACAACAAAAAAAACTGAAATGGAGTTATAACAGAGAAGCAAGTTAATAATATTACAAAGTAAGAAAATATAATCTGTTTCAGGAGATGGAGAATTTGCATTAAGAGATTGATAGATATTAAGATAAGATTAATAGAGACTGGGGCTCAGTGAGAAAAACACTTGCTTTGCAAGTGTAAGGACGAGACTTCAATACTCAGAACTCATCTAAAAGGAGTCAGATGTCTAATCACATTGTCGAGAAAGAGAGACAGGAGTATTCTAATAATCTAATTGGTAAGCTCCAGACAAGTGAGAGAATCTGTCTCAAAAGACGTCCATGGCATTCCTGAGGATGGAACCCAAGGTTTTCGTCTGGCCTCTGCACATGTATGCACTTACAAATCAATGGAAACTCACATTCATACATGTACCTATACACATAGAAACACATTTATACACACACTAAAAAAGAACCATGACATGAAATATCAGAAAACCAGTCCTGAACGTCTGTGGATTTCTAATTCAGCAACAATGAATGGTGAGAATCTTTTCTCATCTGACTTTCCTCATTAATAATGTCATGTATTTCATAATCTTTTCTAATGTCAGTATAAAATTATTTGATAGGAACCAACACATTCTACATTTAAAAAAGGAATTGCATTACCTTCCAAATATTTGCAACAGTATAGTTTGTAAAATAATATAAAACCGTTTATGTCCATTATTGTGTTTTATTTCTTTAATCTCTTAACTTGCCTGCAACATACAAGAAGCACTGTTTCTCTATTATAACATCAAAATATGTCTTTCTAAATTGCTGATTTAACTGTTTGGCAAAGTATGTTCCAGGTAAAGGAAAATAACCACACAGAGATGTTTAACATTTGTTCCTTATGTTAACTTTCAAACTTTGCTTAGAAAAATAATTCTGTTCAGAAGTTTGATCTCTTTGCCTTCCTTTTGTATTGCTTTTGGCTCTTCCAGAACTTCAGAAATGTCAATTTGTTATTCATGTTGGCCTTTGCTAATCCTTCTAAAGAATGTGAAAAGGCTCAGTCCTTTATATTAGGAAATACCTGAGATTAAAATGGATTAAGTCTGAATGCCATTCTCTTGCTCCATGCTGAAATAAGGAGTGTTATCACAGTATTTATGAAGGCAATGGGATTTTATGCACTAAGCAATCATTTCTTTGTGTGAGCATTCAGTGTGGGCATTGATACAGTTCGGCCTGGTGACTTACTTCAAGCTAAATGCCAAGATCCCACAGTGTTCTTGTAAAGTGCAAAATTAGGTGATAGATGGGAAAGGATGAGAAAGAGAAGTGTGTATAAAGTTAAAGAATGATCCGACTTGGCTATGGATAAGTATGACCAGTGAGGGAGTGTTGCGTGGTGAAAAAGTGCTAAAATATGCAAGTGCTAAAGAATTGGTGGTAGTGTGTTCATATAAATATTTTCTATGTTGTACTACTGTTTTGACAGAGAATAAAAGAATAACCTCTCCTTTCATAGAAGGTGTTACAGAATTCAATTTATCCAGATGGCATATAATTCATCTTCCAATAATATCAAAGAAAGTAATTTTCTTACTATACCTCTCCATGTACACCTATTTAGGATAAAACACTATAGTACAGTGCCAAATCAACCAAACTACAGGAATATTAAAATACACAGGGCATTGGGCTTCATTTGTATCCCAAGCAGATATATGAGATTTTAGGGAGAGTATATCTCATGCTACATGCTAGTTTTCACTCCACTAGATTATCTAACCCAAAGCTAAGGTAATGCTGAAACCTAAATCTCTCCATATTAGGGGGAAATGATCCCCTTCCTAGAGACTCAATAAAGAATACTGCCTGTCCACAGAAAACTAGAATAATTATTATTGATTCCTGAAATTGCACTTCCCCCAAAGATTTTGCTTTGATAACTCATATCTGTTGCCTCATAGTGACTTGCCAGATTAGATCAATTTTAGAGAATAGTCCTAGAAAGTGTTCCACACTATGGTTGATTGTGAAATTTCCCACATGGGCTCCTGTGTTAGTCTCTAGCCAATGACACTATTTGCATCAGTTGTCAAACTCTTTGGACTATGTCTGCCAGCTAAATCCCAAGCCCTAGGCAATGGAATGTTCCCATTATCATACTCTACCACCATGCTTTCCCCAACATGATGGACTGTATTACCTGAAAGATGAGCCAAAATTTTCCTTCCTTCCTTAACTTGTTTCTGTCAGGTCATGATTGTTAGAGCAAAATGAGAAAAAAATAACACAAAAATACTATGAGGGACTATGAGGCCCCAGGGGAGCAGGCTTCGCTTTTGTGAAGAAACAGCTTTTCAAGCTTGGTAATATAGTTTACAATCTACTACAGAGGAAATAGGAAGCCAAATGAATTACTTTTTGTGGTCTATGCAAAGAAATAATTGTAATGTCAAATTAACTGTTAAGGTTCCATTGGGAAAATCAGACTTGAACCTCTCTATACCATTCAGAAAAATCAGCTAGAGAATGTGCAAAAGAAATCAACATGAAAATTGGGTCTTATCAGTATCTGTTACCAATGGTTTTTTTTTTTTTTTTGCATTTCCTTCATTTCACTTGACTAGTTGTTGAGATGTTATTAGCTTTTATTTAGTGGCTAGTACATGAACTAGATTTTATAACTCAATAGAAGAGGATTGGAAAGAACATCAAGTCTCTCTCTCTCTCTCTCTCTCTCTCTCTCTCTCTCTCTCTCTCTCTCTCTCTCTCTCTGCCTTTGTCCTACAAGCAACAAAGATATGAGTTCAAATACTTAGCACCCATGTAAAGATCCATATGTGGTTGTGCACACTTGTAATCCTAACACTGAAAGAAAGGACAGGCAAATCCTAAGACCTCAGTAGTTACCCACCGTGATGAAAAGGTAAGATTTTGGTGCAGTGAGAGAATCTGCCTCAATGCAATAAGGTTATAGTAAACAATAGAACTCAACATTCTGCTCTGGTCTCTGCATCTGTGGGGGTATCCCTATACTCACATTTATGTGTACAAGCATACACACACACACACACACACACACACACACAAACACACAAACACACATACACCATCCTAAATATAACCTGGTCAGTCTGTATAATGTTACTTACATGTATGTTTTCATGGCTGACCATTTGGTACTGTATACCTAATTGTCGTGCTATCACTCCCAGATTTCCTCAGTTTCCTGTAGTTCTTTGTAAAGGTTTGAGATCTAGTGGACTTTCCCTCATGCAGTTTGGCATATCCACTGGTGTCAACCTTATTCAATTCACATTTTGGTAGCCCTGTTGATAAGACTTTCTGCATGTGTCTTCTGATATTTCCGGGAGACATCGTCTCACAGCAAATTGCTCAATTCTTTGATTTACAAGCTTTCTGCCTCCTCTCCTGCAAGGTGCCCCCAGCATTAGGTGTAGAAGTGTTTTGCGGATGTCTCCATTGGATCTAGGCTCCAGATCTGTGAACTTTTATTGGTTGTGGTTTTCTGTAGTGGTCTTTACTTTGTTGCAAAGAGAAGTTTCGTTGATGAGGAGTGAAGAGTACACTTATTTGTGGGTGATATCTTACTTTAAATAATGTGCTTCAGGTCGAGAATGCTTCAAGGAGTCATTAGTCTTGCTGTTTCAGAGAAGATTTTGTGTGATGTTTGGAAGGCTTGGCTCTCTACATAACAAATTTCAAAGGTGGCGCCTGTGAGAGTCTTGGGTTACTAGGGTGCATCAATCGATGTGTTTATCATGTAGCACAAAATCAGGAGATGAGATCTCACTTAAGGGAAATGCATTTTTAGGAATGCTTTGGAGCTATATTTTGACCTTGGCTTATTACTATTTTTTTTTTGCCTCCTTGCTATCAGGAGGTAAGCATCTTTGTTCAACCACATCCTCCCTTCTGGGAAATTCTGCCTTGCTGCGTCCAAGAAACAATGCAGCCAATGGATTAAGAGTTTTGAAACTGTGAGTCAAAACAAATGTTTCTTCTGTTAAAACTGATTTTGTTGGGTATTTTTTCATAACAGTGAAAAGTTAGTTATACTATTTGTAAAAGAACATTTAAAAGTTAAAATTGTTTACAGCATACAAATTTTAAATTGCTGACAATATTGCTATTTCAGAGAAGGTTTTGGATGATGCTTTGGGGCCTTGTTGGTAGAAATTAAGCGTAATCTTAGGTTCTACATTTTCCTGTCATAGGCTTAAAATGCAAGCCAATTAAATGCAGAAAGAAAAAGTAGCATGTATTCCTGTTTTGTCAAATATAAAGTTTTCTCTAATATCAGTTCACTTAAGGCTTGTTTTTAGGGATTGTCTGTAATATATTTTTATCACAACATTGCCTTTTCTTAGCTCTCACTCAATGCTCTAGCTCTGTAACCATACACTTGGTTGGTCAATTCCTCTTTAAAACCATTCCCCTCTTTATTTTTGAGATGCATAATTATTTTTCTTTTACAATTTTCTTGATTACTTGGTTTTGCCTCCTTTTTGCACCTATCATTCTTTTTGTCATTGTCCTCCTCCCTTCTCTTAGAGATTCTGTGTAATATAACATTTACTACCTTCCTTAAATAGAGAACCCATATCTTTATTTATTATTTATCTATGTCTAGATTCTTTTAGATAGGGTTTCTTAACCTTGACAATATTAATAATTGGGGACTAACTTCTATGTACTCAGATACCAATAGTTATTAGCTGTTGTGGCAGCCAAAAAAATCTCTCCACACAACATCATGTGCATTCAAGAACTATTCTAATAGAAGTTGATCAGTAATTGTACCAAGAAGTGAACACAGGCCTTAAAGAGATGGCTTGAAATTAAGTAGATTTTAGCTAACATTCATATTAATTGTTATTAACAGACATAGTTATTTTAAGTTTTCTAACTAATTAGGAAGGAAATATGGGGTGGTTTTTTTTGTCTTTTTTCATAGAAGACAATCAGTTTTAAAAGATATTGTTTCATATATTTATTTGGCTAGTAAAAGATAAATTATAATGAAAATAACTGCTGTCCTTAGAACTTTTATCTTATTTTTGTCTTAAAGAACATTTGTTTGACTTTTTTCATGTAAGAACAATGCATTCATTAGAAAAATTCTGGAATGTGCTTAATACCAAAAAAAAAAGAATTATATAGTTTAAAGGTTAGACAGAGTGCAGAGTTAAATTTTAGACATTCTAGTTAGACAAGGCTAACATTCTCCTTTAGCCACATGTCTGTTTTGAGTTTATCAATTTAATTTTTTTCAGTTTTATCTAACTTTATGTGTGTTAAAGAAACAGTGTTGATGTCCAAGTATTATTTGTATATAGTGAAGGCTTTAGGTTTATAGGACAATGACAATTAGGAATATAAGATTATCACTCAGGGGATTTTTTTCAAGACTACAGTTTTCACAGTTAAATTATTTATGTGTAGGTATACAAAACAAAACTGGTATGAACTTTAAACTATGTAGGTATTCCAAAGATAAACCTATTTTCAATTAACTTAGCATATTCTATTTGGATTTTGGCTAGCTTTAAAACTATCTATTGTAAAAGTAAATATTACTAAGCTACTCATACAGTTATTGGGTTCCTGTTGCTGCCGGAATGTGTTGCCAACGGCATGGAATAGAATAGCACAAAAGTCTCCAGCTCTATAGGAAAGAAGCTGAAGTCAGCATGTCTGTTTTTCTTGCTTAGCCGATGACAAAGCTGAAATCAAGGTGTCAGCCAACTGAATTCTCCTCAGGAAGGCTGGGAAGAATTGACTAGCTTATTTGAGTTGTCCAATTCTGTTCCATGTGTTTGGAGGCCTGAGGCCCTCTTTCCTTAGTGGATAGCAAGTGAGACCATTCTCTGCTCCAAGAAACTGTGATTTTCTGTGTCCTCTGTGACAATGGTCTTCAAGGTAACACTTGACTCTTTAATATAGTGCCTCCTGTTGTGGTGACCCCCTCCCAACCATAATATTATTTGCATTGCTGCTTTGTAACTGTAATTTTGCTAGTATTTCAATTATAGTATAAGTAATTTTGTAGAGAGAGGTTTGTCAAAGGGGTTTTGACGGGTTGAGAACTCCTGCTCTGTGACCATTGGGTTAAGACCCTCTTACCTTCAGAATCTCTTCTCCTTCTCTTTCTTACATTGCTATAGACTCAATGTTTATCTTTTCAAATTTTTATTTTAAATACCAAGTCCTGGTTAGAAGACAGGTTCAAATAATTATGTCTTATAGATATTTTAAAAGCAATCAGCATAAAAATTGGTGTTTTAATTTATATATTCTACAGAAAAAAATATTTTAACTTTATGATTACAGGTTTTGTTAAATAGTATAATGTTTTAAAATATTTTAATATAATGTGGTATTACTTAGCCATAAAAAGAACAAAGTACTGCCACATGCTGTGACACGGATAAACTTTAAAAATGTTATGCTAAATAAAGAAGCCAGTCCCAAAGGATCACATATTACATGAATATATTTATATGAGCAATATTCAATAGCTAAATTTATACAGATGGGAAGTAGATTAGTGGTTGCTTTTATCCTTCCAACATCCCTTCTGGAAATTTTACTTCCCTCTTACCAAAGAATCACATTTGGGGGGGCAGTCAGAATCTATAATTCATATCCTCACATCACCCAAATTGTAAAGATTAGTCCCAGACTGTTTTTAACAGGTGTAATTTATGCACCATACATGATCTGCCTACAGTACAAGGAAATGTTTTGCTCTCCTTCACTTACTCTCCACATTCCAGAGGAAGGTCTCATAAGAACACTAATGATGTAGTTCTTACACGGAAATAAACAGAACTATGGAGAAAGGGTGGACATTGTCTAGTTTGACTTCCCCAGTGGATTCTTCCCATGAATTGGTTCTGGTCTCAGAAAAAAAAAACATGTTAGAATAGAATGTTAAGTTATTCTTGGAAGGGATAGGGTGTTCATGTAAGTTCAAATGCATGACACTTTTTGTAGCAATAACAGCTAAAATGAGATATGTTCTTCTCAAATAGGGTTACCTTTCATTTTAGCTACATGCTTGAGGAGCCTCCATAAAAGACAAATAGTGTAAAAGAAATTCAAAATGTAAGTTTTTTTTAATTGAGGTGCATGTCCTAAGTGAAGGCAAATTATAAATTCGATTTGGAGGGCTTTTCAGTGTGAAGGAAAGTATATAGTGTATATTGTCAAGTGATTTTGAAGACATTGATTTACTCAGTAAACATTTATTGAATGTCTACTTCGTTCAAAGTACTATTTTGACACTTTGGGGAAAGAAAGAATTTAGACATAGCCCTTGTATAAAAATAAGAATGGAAACATGTTTTCTTTTTTGAGAAGCCATGGCTCACTTAAGCCTTCACAATATATAGAGAGATAAGAACTATGTATTCTATTCAAGTTTTGGTATTAATGGACTTAACCTTCTTAAATATTACATAATGAGTCATAAAAAATCTAGACTGGTTTGGCTCAAATACATGGATTCTTTTCACTAGTGTGTATTACTTCTCTTAAACATTTTTACATTTTTTGATGTATTTTCAT
Source organism: Rattus rattus (assembly GCF_011064425.1). Classification (NCBI taxonomy): domain Eukaryota; kingdom Metazoa; phylum Chordata; class Mammalia; order Rodentia; family Muridae; genus Rattus; species Rattus rattus. The sequence goes on from NC_046172.1 coordinate 27,972,310, forward strand.
CAGTTAGGAGTTTAAATGTACTCTGGCACTGCCACTGAATAGGACTACATATTTCACATATATTTAAGTTTATAGATTGAAAAATATAAATTTTGAGATGTTTAGTATATTTAATATACTTTAAAACATAGTATGTCTGTGCGTTTGATATACATAGAAATTAATTTAAACAAAAGAAAACAGTGATATGAAAAATTATATTTATTTTCTATAGGGATTATATAGCTGCAAGACTTATTCTTTATTTTCCTAAAATAATATTCAACATTGCCTAAATGATTTGACAGTTTAAAATAAGCGATTTAAAAATGTTTACATATTTAACATTCATACATTCATATATTAGTTATCTACACATTATATACATGTGAGATATATATGTATATATTCATAAAATATATTTTTACTTCTATGCCTGTATCTTCATCTAGGGACTTCAAATGCCAACAAAAATATTTGAAACTAGAATGTGAGGTTTTCTGACGACTATGGCAAGCATATGTTAATGTCAGGAATAGAGAGTATATAATTGCTTCCAAATGGGAAACCACATGATACAAATTAAATGTTAAATAGAATACTATCAAGTCAGAAATTTCTTGGTATAGTGGTGGAAGGATGAGTCACTTTCATGTGGGACTGAGCACTGTCACTCTCTGCACCTTGCCATGCTGTGTGTCTTTGTGTCAGTTGCCATCTACTGCAAGAAGAAGCTTTTCTGATGAGGGCTGAGTGTTGCTGCACTCACAAGGTTCAATCCAGATGGAATTCAAGTACTGAGAACAGTACATGGATATGGGATCCCACTGCTAACCAAGAGGCTATCTGTTACTGTTACCTTCTGGTAAAGGAAAAATCAGTTTTTTCCCCTAATGAAGTCTCATTGTGTATATTAACCACATTTAGGGCAGACCCTTTGATCAGAAGCAGTTTCAACAAAAGAGAATGACTTTAATGCTATTTTGTGGGATTTTGTTTCAATTTACGTTGTTTGGACTTTCCCCCCTTATTGTTTATTTTTATTTCCATTTTTGTGTTTGTGGGAATTTTACATGTGTATTTCTTTTTTCTGTTAGAGATGGGGAGAGAGAGAGAGGCAAAGAGACAGAGATAAAGAGAGACAGAGACAGAGATATAAAGTAGGGAAACTAGGGCAGTGAGGAGTCTCTGGGGGGTAAATGGAGAGGGGAAAAACAACACACAATTAAAATACATTGGATGAATTTTCTTTCAATTAAAAAATAACATGGAGAACAATAAAGGAAGAAATGTCACTTTGGCCTTTGACTTCTACATGGGTGCATGGGAGTATTCATACCTACATACACCTAGATATACACATATACAGAATACACATAGAGACAAGTGCTCAAATTCTCTTATTTTTTAACTTAATTACCAAACCATTGAATGTGCAAAAAAATATCTATCATTTTTAGCAAGATCAAGAAGAAATGTCAATGCTACAGGATAAGTAGTAGTCAAGAAAAAACATGGGCAGAGTAATTAGAATATATTAAGTTATAGAGAAATGTGATCAGTAGTCATGGGCTTTAAATTATTAACTATGGATTTAGATTCTTGGAGTAGGTCTGGGATAGTTTTGAACTGCAAAGAAAGGAATTGTTCTGGCTATTACAGGGAAGACATGAACTTGTTGGTACAAAGTGCTGACATCTGAGACAGTGGTTTTTATTTGTTCTTGTTTTGGGTTTCCTTTTGTTTTTTTTTTTGTTGATTTGGTTTGTTTTCTTAAAGAATAGTTAAAACCAGTGCATTCTTTAGCTAACTGACTCTGAAAACAAAGAGGTTTTTGAAAGAAAATTGCATAGCCTTTTGGTATTTAAAGAGTTTTGTTTAAACTGCCCCACCTTTGAACAGACCACTAGTTAATTGAGCAGGTATTATTAGGATTACTGTTTTACAGATAAGACCACTAGGCTAAGAAAGAGTCCAGGACAGCTACAGGCAGCATGGCCACAAAAGGGCAGAGTTGGGTAGACTCCCAATTTTCCTAATCTAGGTATACCCTCCCCCACCAATTCCGGAAAGGAGAATGTGCTAAAAAGGGCAGCACATTTGAAGTGAGTATTAGTAAAATTGTAGAGGTTTGTTAAATAATTAAATAATTTAGATTTTGGTTTTTCAACACAAAAAGTTAGAGGATCTTATGATAATTTTAAGCTTAGAGGAAAATATGAGAACAATAACACAGAACCTTAGAGGAAAAAATTATTGACAGTGTGTGGATTTGTTCTTCATATTATGGTAAACCTGAAAAGAATTGACCTAGACATTTTTCATGTGGAGTAGATGTTGCAATTCTGGAGAACTAAGTAACAGAGAGGCAGGCAAAGTTCTTAAGAAAAAGCTGAAGTAATCGCTACATAATTCTGAAAGTACAAAGTGATTCACCAGTGCTTCTCTCCACCCCACCCCTGTGTGTGTGTGTGTGTGTGTGTGTGTGTGTGTGTGTGTGTGTGTGTGTGTGTAGAGATCCAGAAATTACAACTTTACCATATCAAGGTGCTCTGGTTTAAAAATTTTGATATAATTGAGTCTGTTTTTTCCAACTAAATGGAAAGTCAGATGGATAAAATGGAAATAGTGCATAATAGATTCTTAACTTAGATATTGTTAATAATGAATATATTATGTACATAACATAAATGTTTAATTATATATATATATGTATGCGAATGATTTTCTTTAGTGACTAAAGTTTAGTGGGATTTTGAGAAGCTCTTAGCCCAAAGTTAAAACCTTCCCTTAATTCTTTAGTCCTCATTCTGATAAATACACATAAAGAGTAGTAGGGAATACCTAAAAGAACAGAGGATTTTACATTGTTTTTATAATTAATATGAAGCAAATTAAATAATATATGAGATTAGGGAGAATATCTCAGATGACTTTTGGGGTACTTTTCAACAAAATATTTGTACCTCAAATCAATTATTCTGCTGACATTTATGTTGATTACTCTGGGGGAATTTTGGGTCTTTTTTCTGTCAATAATTTAATAACATGTCATAAGAATGAGTGTACTTTAGCACAAAGAGTTATGAATACTTTCAGCCTTGGAATTAATCAGAGTGAAATTATGCTGGAGTTGGAGTTATTACATGGGACATTTTTGTTCTTACTTTTTCCTGTGTCAGCCTTAGATGATGTACCTCCAGAAGAGATCAAATGCATTGAGCACCTGTAATAGAACTTAGATATGAGGTAAAATCACTCTGTATTGCTGGAAAAAATTAGGAACTAGTAGAATGGGTACAAATCATATATATTAATGTTATCTTTTAATGTTCAGAAAGAAATGCTACTTGACAAGCAACTACAGATGATTATCAAACACTTTGCAGCTGTAATTCTTAGTGAATTTATGGATATTCTCTTAAATGTAAAAAAAAAATAATGCATCAATTGCCAAGAGACTGGCTTCCAGAAATCTATTTTCTAGTTGCTAATGGGATGAAATGGCATATATCATAATGACATGTTATTAGGAAGGGGGAAGGTATATAATTCTGCACATTTCAAAAATGAATATCGAACTATAAGGGGGATAACTGTTTAAGGTAGGAAATGAACATATAAAATGCTGCCAGACTAAAGGGAATCTGAAAATTCTATCCTTCCTCTAAGCAAATAACTTTCCCAGTTCAATGGAAAAAAATGAAAAATAATAAAAACTAGGTATGCAAGCTACTGGGCTCTCTTTTAGAATTTTGATACAGAAAACAACATTGACTATTTTTAAGTCATGTATATTATTTTCTTCTGCATGCTTCCTTGTTATCCTTTTGGTACTGACATCATAGTTCAACAAAGACTCCAGAAGGTTCAAACTATAATTTCAAGCTCCCATTTCTCCACTGACATAAACAAAGTCTAGGTGCTTAGGTCCTAGTGCAATTATTTACCTTGAATCAAAATATTACTTCCTAGAGTAAGGAAAGTGATTCATAATGCTCAGGAAGGTCACAAAATATACAAGACAAAGAGCTCAGAAAGTTTCAAGATTAGCAAGGTCCATCCTCAAATTAATATAAACAGTAAACAGTTGCTAAGAAAGAAGCTGCTTTTCAGTGGAGTTGACTGAAAGCTAGATAGTAAGTTCTGGTGATGCAGCTTTCAGGAGTCATCAGCCCAAGATGCAGTGGTGATTTTTGGTGACTCAGCCAGCTGCCTTTTAATCACTTATGCTTATCTCCCATCTAGAGTCCTGTAAGTAACCCTGATAAACTTGTCAGACCACCAAGCTAGAAGGCTGGAATTGTTTCTTTGGACTGTTGGCAATGCCCTATCTGGAGTGAATAACTTATACATTTCTTTAGGAAAAGTCAAACAGCAGGGAAGATTTTCATCCTTGTTTATGACACTTTAGCATTAAACTTCAATCTTTTGAATCTTCAAGAACTCTAGTTAGAAAAGATCAGTTCTCCTTTACTGTCCCTTTTACCGATTCTTCCATAGATTATAAATACTAACTTGCTTCATTCAAGGAGTGTGGTTAACTAATGCAGGGTGAGGAAACTAAGGAACAGAATGGTGATTTGATCTTCAAGATCCCATAGCCAGGAAAGAGCTGAGATCTAATTGTAAAAGAGGTTAACTGATTATGGGCTTAACTGGTGCTTCAGACTTCTTTGCTTGAAGAAGGTTTCTAAAATTAAAAACTCTGTTTTTCATTGGGAAACTCAGAACTGAAATTTCCCATCCATCCTTGTTCCAGCTCTCCTCTTAACTCAAATGTCTCAGACAGTACTTTCATTCAGGTTTTCAGTTTGTTTGCATTGTTACTTTCTCTGTTGTATCTTACACTTTGTTTTGTTTTCTGTCTTCCATCTTTGAGGGATGTCTCTAAATTCTCTATCACTGACCTCCACACTTTCATTCTCATAGACTCCTACCTTTCAAATCCAGAAAAATCACATCCTACATTTAAAAGAGGTATCATTATCCTCCATGGTTGATTCGTCCTAAGGACCACACACATTGACCAGTATCTACTCTAAGGTTTGGATCTTGTCTATCTTATAGAATTCCATGTGTTTCCAACTCGATACTTCTATGTCCTCATCTTTGTCCTAAGCCTTTTCATTCTCCCAAGTTTCAGCATTTACCAGGTCCTCCCTCCAACTCTAATGTCTCCAGTGCTTCTGTTTATATCTTTTCTCCCCTCCTCCACACCTATCAGTCATGGAGGCCCATTTTACTTAGAAACTCAACTATTTCTTAGAACCTTTCTTTGGTGAAGAGACAAAATGTGTATATAGGAACCATGGATGGCATTGAAGAGGATTATAGGCTGATCTAAGAAACAAGCATTAGTCCATTTACAAAGGGAAAGTTCTCCTCGCTCTGGTGTCTTCAACTGCATCCTTATTGCAACTGTTATAAAAATGTTGTTGGACTGAACAGAAAGGACCTGAGAAAGAACTCCCAGGGCAGGACCAATCAATCAGGAATGAGAGGAAGCCAGGAGCATATAGGGCACCCAAGAACCTATAAATAGTTTACTCACAGCCTCAGATACCCTCCTACCTATGAGGCCCCTCCCAACTCCTGGATGAGAAAGGTTTGTCTGTTCTAGTAACGTTTGTCATTTTGTTCTTCCTTTCTGTTTGTGGCTGGTATTTCTTTGTTGTTGTTCATCTGTATATTTTTGTCTAGTCTCTGTGGCTCTGTATTCTCACTATGGGAGGTTTTAATACTCCTTTCTAGTCTCAGATCTGTAACTAACTTTGTATATGTAATCTGCAGGATCTCTTCTTTTTCTCTGCGGTTGGTGGCAACTACTTTACTGTTCTTGCTTGAGATCTGTAACAGTTATTTTCTATCAGGGATCATCAGGATCTCCAAGTCTTAGGCCAGTGGCAGCTTCCATTTTGGGTTCTCTGTCTCAAATCTGTAACTGTCGCCATCTCTCAGACACCCTGGACTTGTTTCACTCTCTGCCTAAGATCTCTAGTTATCACTGGCTCCCTACTCTTCAACTGTAATTTACTTACCTGTTTGAGTGAATCTTCTTTTCAGAATGAACAATTCTTTATCCTTTCCACTGAAGACACTCTAGATTATCATCAGATGTCTATCTCTCATACAAGATCCTCCTTTTAAGAGCATGATAAATTCTACAACCTGGAATAAACTCAGGGAGGTCACCTCTCCTGTCATGATTTAGAGAAGTGAGCTTCTTGGCTTCAGAAAGAGCTCAGGGCTCTTAAAGTATGTGGTACACCTACTGGTTATTACAAGAAGCATGATTTTTTCAAGTATACATTTTGAACAATAATTTGAAAAAATACTGCTTTGAATAGGCAGAGAAATGTGCATTTCTCTGGCTCAAGTAAAAATTATTTTGAAAGTAGTATATAGAATGTAGAAATTCAGCAGATACTTAGCTTAAATTAGCATGTGTTCTTCATAGTATTTTTTAATTGAAATATGTTGCACATAAAATCCTTCTGGATCAAATATGGAGTGACCAATTCAAAAGCTCTCTCATGTTGGTATACAATAAGTACACTTGGTACAAATAAATAAAATGCAGGATGTGAATTAGTAAATTAGAGAAAATAGATATACGAGTTTCATGGTGATGCAAATAAAGAGAGACTCAAATATGTATCTTAGAGTGGCTTTGAACTCAGTGCTTCTCCCTCAGTGTCCATCCAGTGTGCTGGGATTGTAGGTACTACCACACCTGCCTACAGTTTTGTTTTTAATATCAGAGAGACAGAAGGTAGATTTAGTGATACACTTTTCCCAATGATTTAGGACTACATTCAGCCTCACTTTCTTTAGATGTGATTTCTAATCTTGCTTTTTAGCCCCAGGCCAAATTACATGGTTGCCATACTCCAGGTCCTACTTTGAAGAGCATGCATGTCTCATTCAGTGGTGATTACAGTATATCATATCCTCACTTGTGATTGTATTGTCTATTTTATCACGCAGACCCATATGATCCAATATGATAGCTAGTAGGTAGCTATTTAACTTCAGATTTTAATTTATAGGGTTATGTGGACAGTGGTGGAATAGAGCTCACAACAGCCTGATATATATATATATATATATATGATTTTGCTTATATGAGCTGCTCAATATGGGTACCTAACTCAGGTCTTCTCAAAGAATATCAAACATTTTTAACACTGAACCATCTCCCTAGCCCTGTGTTATATATTTATGGCTCATCAGGCAAGAGGAAAATAAAGACTCTAAACATCAGGTAATGATAAAAGAGAATTTTTAATTACCCTGGTTTTATCAGTGTTTATTGTATACATATTGTGAACTATTACACTGTACCCTGTAAGTGTGAATGATGACTATATTAATCAAAATTGTTTATTTAAAATAGCACAGTGTACCAATTAAAAATAAATTCATGGCTAGAGAGATGGCTCAGTTGGTAAAATCCTTGCCATGCAAACATGAAAACCTGAGTTTGAATCATCAGAAGCCATATAAATCCAGGAATAGTAGGTAGCACACATCTCTAACCCCAGTTTTCCTATGCAAAGATGGGCTCTGATCATCTTAAGGGACTGATTTTGAATTTATCTCTATATTGTATACATCTAACACATAGTATGAGCTCAGTATTTGTGGGGTGATTAAATACAGGAAATGAAAATACTAAGATGAGCAAAATAACTTATAATCTATATTATTTTGAAGCCATAAGTTTGTTTCTTTCATTTGAATGTCCCCCTAAATATTTGATAATTAGGACTTGATTCTCTGAGTTGTGTATAAGATTGATCAACATTAATATATTAAAGTTGTCTCGACTCCAAAGGCAATTAATATTATCTCTATGTGTCCTGCCATCTGTGAGACTTTCCCGTAGAAATTTATTAATATTGAACACGTTTCTGCTGCCCTCCACAATGCCAATTTGCTTATATTCCTTATGAAGCATTAGATTACTAAATGCATTTCATATTTTGAAATAACAACTTAAAAAATTTAGAAATGATGGAAGATCAATTCATCTCAGAAATGATATCAAATAAAATTCATTGGAAATCTGCATGGGAATTGCAGCATCCTCAATCAAACTGGTTTAAGTCAAAGAAGGGGTGCTTATTCAAACAAAGAAAAAATTCATTGGAAGGAAATGCTGAGTCATTAGATTAACTTTAGTCAAGCTGATGGTTATAGGCACCTCCTTTAGATGCAATGCATTTGGTCTCAGGTAGCCCAAGCTGGCTTTGAACTCACTATATTACTGACTATGGACTTGAACATGTAATCCACAGGCCGCATCTTTTAAATGCTTGGATTATAGGTTTGTGTCACTAGTGCTCACGTGTGGGAGGCAATCATTCTGAAGACAAGCTACATCTACAGCCTCCCTCTCTTGGGGTCTTTTAATCAGTTTTCAACGTTTGGCTTCCCAAGCCTTCTTTCTGGCTGTGTGCCTCTGAATATATTTTAGTGACCATGAATACATTTCAATTTGGAGGGAGCACATATTTTATAATTTCTTTTTATTGTCTATTTCTTGTCCTGTTTACATTTTTCTAAGCATAATTTCAAGAACACAGAGAGGGTCATTTCTTCAACTTCATACAATGAAGCCTATGAGTAGGGTCTAACTAAAGATGTCACTTATTGACATTGTTGCTATTTGCTTTTCTTTTTATTATTCTTATCATTGTTTAATTTTTCCAGACATAAATATTTACCTCACTGTTCTATTCTGGCTTATTTTTTAGTAGAGCAAACAAAGATTTATTAAGGAAAAGCAAGAAACAACTCCCAAGATTGGGAGGGCTTATAAGGGAAGATTAACTCTTTCAAATTTCTTTTTCTTTTCTTTTTGTAGATTATATTAAAGGCAGGTTTATTGGGAAGCTGCTCTAGGGCAAGTTCACTGGACCCAAGGATTGAGGCCAGGGGAGTCATTGTGGGGAAAGGGGCTGGGGTAGAGGGAGAGAAAGAGAGAAAGGGTGCCCATGCAGAGAGATAAGAGGAGAAAAAGAGCCAGATTGCTTAAATGCTTTTTTTTGTGATTTTGTTTTTTTTTCCCATAGCAGCAACTGTTATTTCACTAATGCAAACAGTGGTGCACATGTTACATTACTAGCTGGTAAATTATGCCTTGAAAACCAAATACAGAAACTGCTTTAAAAAAGGAACATTGTTTTGAAGCACAGACACACCTATGTGTTTACAATGTATGCATATGCTTACTTTGTTCTAGGACAGGTTTAGAAATTGGGAGTGGGACCATATGGTGCACAAAGTCTAAAATATTTACTCTCTAACCCTTTACAGGAAGTTTGCTAAGTCTTGTGCTAAATGAATGCAAAGGTTTATACATTAACCATATATTATAATAAGGGAATTACCTACGATGGAATTATATTTCTCTTTCATTTTGTACATTTTATGTTACAATGAGTTAAGATGGCTTCATTTGATATCCCACATGGTGTGAACAGCAGTGGAAGAAAGAATAATTGTCTTTTCTGTGGGTTTCTTTGTTATTGCCATGATTCTGACAAAGTAGCAAACAAAGACAGGAAGCAAATCTCGTCATGTGGTAGACTAGAGAAAATAAGGTAGAGTGGTATGATAAAAAGTGACACACAGAATGGTCCTATTGTAATCAGGAGAGTACGTTTTGAGTAACATTTGCACTACATTGTAACATATGAAAGAGAAGTTATGTGAAAATCAGAAACTTTCTATGTAGAAGAGAAAGCAAGAGGTTAGACATGCAGGAGAAAATAAGCTTCTGTATTCCCCCAAACAAGACATTTCTATAGAGTTTAAGGCAGAATTGAGCAAAACTTTAGAGATTAAGGATACTATGACAGAGGTCTCTTGGCTCCTGAGGGACAAGGTAGAGGAATCTAGAATTTATGCAATGGAACGTCATGAAAGGGGAATGAGTGTGGAAAAGAACTGCTCTGATATGCATGTGAGGATAGACATTATTTTCTCTAAAGAAGGAATTAAGAAGATGAAGAGACAAGAGTCATTGCTGTTAACAAGTAAAACAATACTATTTCCAATTACAGAGGTAAATTTGTAACATTTAATGAAAATTAAAATTTCTACTAGGAAAGGAAGATCTAGTTTACATACTAAGAGGCAAGTTCCAGGGTTGGGGATTTAGCTCAGTGGTAGAGCCTTTGCCTAGCAAGCACAAGGCCCTCGGTTCGGTCCTCAGCTCTGGGAAAAAAAAAAAAACTCACAAAAGAGGCAAGTTCCATTCTGGAACTTAAAGCTGGGTACCCTGGAGGAGCAACCTGTTCTTTTAAACACTGAACCATAATTTCTCTAGCCTTTTAGATGAGTAAATTGCCATACAACTTCTAATATATATATATATATATATATATATATATATATATATATATATATATATATTGCTAGGAAGGATTGACTGTTCAGGTTTTGGCAAACTGGCAGTTCCACATTAATTAAACATAATACTTAGTTTCAATAGATGTACTGTACACATTTTCTCTCTACTTCATTTTCTTTTGGTTTATTTAAAATACGTTTTCACCTTTAAGCTGTCTCAAATACAATTTTAAAAATGGGCAACACCCCTGCGCACATCCCTGGCCCAAGAGGAAACTGTAGAGGGCCTCTGGGAACCGGAAGATAGGGGCAATCGAGTGGCAGGTCCCCTGCACTCCAGACACCGCCCGGATCTGAAGGGACCTGGTCAACAGTTCTCTGCACCCATATCCCGTGGGAGGGAGTGCTAAAGCTTCAGAAGGCCAGACACGGCTGGGAAGCCAAAAGAGACTACACTCTGCCCACATTTCTGACTCCAGAGGAAAACACCTAATGACATCTGTGACGCTGGTGCATGGGGGCTCACCTTCATGGAGAGAACAAAAGCAGCCCCCCCCCACAAACAACTTGAACCCAGGAACACAGGTAAGACCAACTTTTCTTCTCCAAGCGACCTGCCTGGTGACAGGCCCACAGGAACAGCTGAAGACCAGTAGACTGGAAAGACTATACGCCTGAAAGCAGAACACTCTGTTGCCATAACTGGCTGAAAGAAAACAGGAAAACAGGTCTACAGCACTCCAGACACATAGGCCTACAGGACAGTATAGCCACTGTCAGAAATAGCAGGACAAGGTAACACCAGAGACAACCTGATGGCGAGACACAAGTGCAGGAAACCAAGCAACAGAAACAAAGACTACATGGCATCATCGGAGCCCAATTCTCCCACCAAAGCAACACTGAATATCCAAACACACCAGAAGCAAGATCTAGATTTAAAATCACATTTGATCATGATGCTGGAACATTTCAAGAAAGACATGAAGAACTCCCTTAGAGAAACACAGGAAAACATAAATAAATAAGTAGAAGCCTACAGAGATGAATCACAAAAATCCCTGAAAGAATTCCAGGAAAACACAATCAAGCAGGTGAAGGAATTAAAAATGGAAATAGAAGCAATAAAGAAAGCACAAAGGGAAACAAACCTGGATATAGAAAACCAAAGGAAGAGACAAGGAGCAGTAGATACAAGCATTACCAACAGAATACAAGAGATAGAAGAGAGAATCTCAGGAGCAGAAGATTCCATAGAAATCATCGACACAACTGTCAAAGATAATGTAAAATGGAAAAAGGTACTGGCTCAAAACATACAGAAAATCAAGGATTCAAAGAGAAGATGAAACCTAAGGATAATAGGTATAGAAGAGAGTGAAGACTCCCACCTCAAAGGACCAGTAAATATCTTCAACAAAATAATAGAAGAAAACTTCCCTAACCTAAAGAAAGAGATGCCCATAAACATACAAGAAGCCTAGAGAACTCCAAATAGATTGGACCAGAAAAGAAACTCCTCCTGTCATGTAATATAAAATGCACAAAACACTTAATGCACAAAACAAAGAAAGAATATTAAAAGCAGTAAGGGAAAAAGGTCAAGTAACATATAAAGGCAGACCTATCAGAATCACACCAGACTTCTCGCCAGAGACTATGAAAGCCCAAAGATCCTGGACAGATGTCATACAGACCCTAAGAGAACACAAATGCCAACCCAGGTTACTTTATCCAGCAAAACTCTCAATTAACATAGATGGAGAAACCAAGATATTCCATGACAAAACCAAATTTACACAATATCTTTCTACGAATCCATCGCTACAAAGGATAATAAATGGTAAAGCCCAAAATAAAGAGGCAAGCTACACCCTAGGAAAAGCAAGAAACTAATCATCTTGGCAACAAAACAAAGAGAAGAACAGCACAGAAACAACCTCACGACCAAATATGAATATAATAGGAAGCAATAATCACTATTCCTTAATATCTCTCAATTCCCAAATAAAAAGACATAAATTTACAAACTGGATATGCAATGAAGACCCTGCATTCTGCTGCCTATAGGAAACACACCTCAGAGACAAAGACAGACACTACCTCAGAGTGAAAGGCTAGGAAACAACTTTCCAAGCAAATGGTCTGAAGAAGCAAGCTGGAGTAGCCATTCTAATAGCGAATAAAATTGATTTTCAACTAAAAGTCATCAAAAGAGATAAGGAAGGACACTTCATATTCATCAAACGAAAAATCCACCAAGATGAACTCCCAATCCTAAATATCTGTGCTCCGAATACAAGGGCACCTACATACATAAAGAAATCTTACTAAAGCTCAAAGCACACATTGCACCTCACACAATAATAGTAGGAGGTTTCAACACCTCACTCTCTTCCATGGACAGATCATGGAAACAGAAATTAAACAGAGACATAGCCAGACCAAGAGAAGTCATGAACCAAATGGACTTAACAGATATTTATAGAACATTCTATCCTAAAACAAAAGGATATACCTTCTTTTCACCACCTCATGGTATTTTTCCAAAACTAACAATATAATTGGTCATAAAACAGGCCTCAACAGATACAGAAAGATAGAAAAAAATCCCATGCATCCTATCAGACCACCACGGGCTAAAGCTGGTCTTCAATAACAAAAAGGGAAGAATGCCCACATATACATAGAAGTCGAACAATGCTCTACTCAGTGATAACCTGGTCAAGGAAGAAATAAAGAAAGAAATTAAAGACTTCTTAGAATTTAATGAAAATGAAGGTACAACATACCCAAACTCATGGGACACAATGAAAGCTGTGCTAAGAGGAAAACTCATAGCTCTGAGTGCCTGCAGAAAGAAACAGGAGAGAGCATATATCAGCAGCTTGACAGCACACTTAAAAGCTCTAGAACAAGAAGAAGCAAATACATCCAGGAGGAGAAGAAAGCAGGAAATAATCAAACTCAGAGCTGAAATCAACCAAGTAGAAAGGAAAAGGACCACACAAAGATTCAAGAGAACCAAAAGTTGGTTCTTTGAAAAAATCAACAAGATAGATAAACCCTTAGCCAGACTAACGAGAGGACACAGAGAGTGTGTCCAAATTAACCATATCAGAAATGAAAAGGGAGACATAACTACAGATTCAGAGGAAATTCAAAAAAAATCATCAGATCCTACTACAAAAGCCTATATTCAACAAAACTTGAAATTCTGCAGGAAATGGACAATTTCCTAGACAGATACCAGGTACTGAAGTTAAATCAGGAACAGATAAACCATTTAAACAACACCATAACTCCTAAAGAAATAGAAGCAGTCATTAAAGGTGTCCCAACCAAAAAGAACCCAGGTCCAGATGGGTTCAGTGCACAATTCTATCAGACCTTCACAGAAGACCTCATACCAGCTCACTGCTCCCAAACCCCATGGGAGAGAGAGCTCACCGCCCGGACAGGTGGGCACTCCTGAGACTGCAGAGTGGGAGAGACAACCAACACTGCCTGCCCCGGCCCACATACCTGGCCCAAGAGGAAACTGTATACGGCCTTTCGGTTCCCGTAGATAAGGATACAGGAGTAGCAGGTCCCCTGCGTCTGAGACACCGCGGGAATCTGAAGGGAACGACCGGATAAACAGTTCTCTGCACCCAAATCCCGTGGGAGGAAGAGCTAAACCTTCAGAGAGGCAGACATGCTTGGGAAACCAGAAGAGACTACACTCTGCCCACATCTCTGACTCCAGAGGAAAACACCAAACGCCATCTGGAACCCTGGTGCATGGAAGCTCCTGGAAAGGGCATCACAGGTCCTCCTGGTTGCTGCCCCTGCGGAGAGCTCATAAGCAACACCCCACGAGAAAACTTGAGCCTTGGGACCACAGATAAGACCAACTTTTCTGCTCCAATCGACCTGCCTGGTGAAATCAGGGCACAGGCCCAGAGGAAGAGCTGAAGACCTATAGATATGAAAAACTACACACCCGAAAGTAGAACACTCTGTTCCCATAACTGGTTGAAAGAAAACAGGAAAACAGGTCTACAGCACTCCTGACACACAGGCTTATAGGACAGTCTAGCCACTGTCAGAAATAGTAGAACAAAGTAACACTAGAGATAGGCAAGAGGCAAGCGCAGGAACCCAAGCAACAGAAACCAAGACTACATGGCATCATCGGAGCCCAATTCTCCCACCAAAGCAAACACGGAATATCCAAACACACCAGAAAAGCAAGATCTAGATTCAAAATCATATTTAATCATGATGCTGGAGGACTTCAAGAAAGACGTGAAGAACTCCCTTAGAGAAATGCAGGAAAACATAAATAAACAAGTAGAAGCCTACAGAGAGGAGTCACAAAAATCCCTGAAAGAATTCCAGGAAAACACAATCAAACAGTTGAAGGAATTAAAAATGGAAATAGAAGCAATCAAGAAAGAACACATGGAAACAACCCTGGATATAGAAAACCAAAGGAAGAGACAAGGAGCCGTAAATACAAGCATCACCAACAGAATACAAGAGATAGAAGAGAGAATCTCAGGAGCAGAAGATTCCATAGAAATCTTCGACACAACTGTCAAAGATGATGTAAAACAGAAAAAGCTACTTGTCCAAAACATACAGGAAATCCAGGACTCAATGAGAAGATCAAACCTAAGGATAATAGGTATAGAAGAGAGTGAAGACTCCCACCTCAAAGGACCAGTAAATATCTTCAACAAAATAATAGAAGAAAACTTCCCTAACCTAAAGAAAGAGATGCCCATATGCATACAAGAAGCCTAGAGAACTCCAAATAGATAGGACCAGAAAAGAAACTCCTCCTGTCACGTAATATAAAATGCACAAAACACCTAATGCACAAAACAA
Source organism: Rattus rattus (assembly GCF_011064425.1). NCBI lineage: Eukaryota > Metazoa > Chordata > Mammalia > Rodentia > Muridae > Rattus > Rattus rattus. The sequence goes on from NC_046172.1 coordinate 27,987,526, forward strand.
AGAAAGAATATTAAAAGCAGTAAGGGAAAAAGGTCAAGTAACATATAAAGGCAGACCTATCAGAATCACACCAGACTTCTCGCCAGAGACTATGAAAGCCCAAAGATCCTGGACAGATGTCATACAGACCCTAAGAGAACACAAATGCCAACCCAGGTTACTTTATCCAGCAAAACTCTCAATTAACACAGATGGAGAAACCAAGATATTACATACAAAACCAAATTTACACAATATCTTTCTACAAATCCATCGCTACAAAGGATAATAAATGGAAAAGCCCAACATAAAGAGGCAAGCTACACCCTAGAAAAAGCAAGAAACTAATCATCTTGGCAACAAAACAAAGAGAAGAAAAGCACACAAACATAATCTCACATCCAAATATGACTATAACAGGAAGCAATAATCACTATTCCTTAATATCTCTCAACATCAATGGTCTCAACTCCCCAATAAAAAGACATAGATTAACAAACTGGATATGCAATGAAGACCCTGCATTCTGCTGCCTACAGGAAAAACACCTCAGAGACAAAGACAGACACTACCTCAGAGTGAAAGGCTGGAAAACAACTTTCCAAGCAAATGGTCTGAAGAAGTAAGCTGGAGTAGCCATTCTAATATCGAATAAAATTGATTTTCAACTAAAAGTCATCAAAAAAATAAGGAAGGACACTTCATATTCATCAAACGAAAAATCCACCAAGATGAACTCCCAATCCTAAATATCTATGACCAAAATACAAGAACACCTACACACGTAAAATAAACCATACTACAACTCAAAACACACATTGCACCTCACACAATAATAGTAGGAGTTTCAACACCTCACTCTCTTCCATGGACAGATCATGAAACAGAAATTAAACAGAGACATAGCCAGACCAAGAGAAGTCATGACCAAATGGACTTAACAGATATTTATAGAACATTCTATCCTAAAAAAAAAAGGATATACCTTCTTTTCACCACCTCATGGTACTTTTTCCAAAACTAACAATATAATTGGTCAAAAACAGGCCTCAACAGGTACAGAAAGATAGAAATAATCCCATGCATGCTATCAGACCACCACGGCCTAAAGCTGGTCTTCAATAACAATAAGGGAAGAACGCCCACATATAGGTGGAAACTGAACAATGCTCTACTCAGTGATAACCTGGTCACTGAAAAATCACAGAAATTAAAGACTTTTTCAAAGTTAATGAAAATGAAGGCACAACATACCCAAACTTATGGGACACAATGAAAGCTGTGCTAAGAGGAAAACTCATAGCTCTGAGTGCCTGCAGAAAGAAACAGAGAAAGACATGTCAGCAGCTTGACAGCACATAAAAGCTCTAGAACAAAAAGAAGCAAATACACCCAGGAGAGAAGGCAGGAAAATAATCAAACTCAGAGCTGAAATCAACCAAGTAGAAACAAAACAACCATAGAAAGAATCAACAGAACCAAAAGTTGGTTCTTTGAGAAAATCAACAAGATAGATAAACCCTAGCTAGACTAACGAGAGGACACAGAGAGTGTGTCCAAATTAACAAAATCAGAAATGAAAAGGGAGACATAACTACAGATTCAGAGGAAATTAAAAATCATCAGATCTTACTATAACAGCCTATATTCAACAAAACTTGAAAATCTGCAGGAAATGGACAATTTCCTAGACAGATACCAGGTACCGAAGTTAAATCAGGAACTGATAAACCAGTTAAACAACCCCATAAATCCTAACAATATAGAAGCAGTCATTAAAGGTCTCCCAACCAAAAAGAGCCCAGGTCCAGACAGGTTTAGTGCAGAATTCTATCAGACCTTCATAGAAGACCTCATACCAATACTATCCAAACTATTCCACAAAATTGAAACAGATGGAGCACGACTGAATTCCTCCTATGAAGCCACAATTACTCTTATTCCTAAACCACACAAAGACCCAACAAAGAAAGAGAACTTCAGACCAATTTACCTTATGAATATCGATGCAAATACTCAATAAAATCCTGGCAAACCGAATCCAAGAGCACATCAAAACAATCATCCACCATGATCAAGTAGGCTTCATTCCAGGCATGCAGGGATGGTTTAATATATGAAAACCATCAACGATCCATTATATAAAACAAACTGAAAGAACAAAACCACATGATCATTTCATTAGATGCTGAAAGCATTTGACAAAATTCAACACCCCTTCATGATAAAAGTCCTGGAAAGAAAGAATTCAAGGTCCATACCTAAACATAGTAAAAGCCATATACAGCAAACCAGTGGCTAACATTAAACTAAATGGAGAAACTTGAAGCAATCCCACTAAAATCAGGGACTGACAAGGCTGCCCCTCTCTCCTACTTATTCAATATAGTTTTGAAGTTCTAGCCAGAGCAATCAGACAACAAAAGGAGATCAGGGGATACAGATGGAGAAAGAAGAAGTCAAAATATCGATGTTTATTGATATGATGATATGATAGTATATTTAAGTGATCCCAAAAGTTCCACCAGAGAACTACTAAAGCTGATAAACAACTTTAGCAAAGTGGCTGGGTATAAAATTAACTCAAATAAATCAGTAGCCTTCCTGTACACAAAAGAGAAACAAGCCGAGAAAGAAATTAGGGAAACTACACCCTTCATAATAGACCCAAATAATATAAAAACCTATCTGGGTGTGACTTTAACCAAGCAAGTAAAAGATCTGTACAATAAGAACTTCCAAGACTCTGAAGAAAGAAAATTGAAGAAGACCTCAGAAGATGGAAAGATCTCCCATGCTCATGGATTGGCAGGATTAATATAGTAAAATGGCCATTTTACCAAAAGCAATCTACAGATTCAATGCAATCCCCATCAAATACCAATCCAATTCTTCAAAGAGTTAGACAGAACAATTTGCAAATTCATCTGGAATAACAAAAACCCAGGATAGCTAAAACTATCCTCAACAATAAAAGGACTTCAGGGGAATCACTATCCCTGAACTCAAGCAGTATTACAGAGCAATAGTGATAAAAACTGCATGGTATTGGTACAGAGACAGACAGATAGACCAATGGAACAGAATTGAAGACCCAGAAATGAACCCACACACCTATGGTCACTTGATTTTGACAAAGAGCCAAAACCATCCAATGGAAAAAAGATAGCATTTTCAGCAAATGGTGCTGGGGTTCAACTGGAGGTCAACATGTAGAAGAATGCAGATCAAACCATGCTTATCACCCTGTACAAACATTAAGTCCAAGTGGATCAAGGACCTCCACATCAAACCAGATACACTGACACTAATAGAAGAAAAACTGGGGAAGAATCTGGAACACATGGCAGTGGAGAAAATTTCCTTAATAAAACACCAATGGCCTATGCTCTAAGATCAATAATCAACAAATGGGATCTCATAAAACTGCAAAGCTTTGTAAGGCAAAGGACACTGTGGTTAGGACAAAACGGCAACCAACAGATTGGGAAAAAGATCTTTACCAATCCCTACAACAGATAGAGGCCTTATATCCAAAATATACAAAGAACTCAAGTTAGACTGCAGGGAGACAAATAACCCTATTAAAATGGGGTTCAGAGCTAAACAAAGAATTCACAGCCGAGGAATGCCGAATGGCTGAGAAACACCTAAAGAAATGTTCAACATCTTTAGTCATCAGGGAAATGCAAATCAAAACAACCCTGAGATTTCACCTCATTCCAGTGAGAATGGCTAAGATCAAAAACTCAGGTGACAGCAGATGCTGGCGAGGATATGGAGAAAGAGGAACACTCCTCCATTGTTGGTGGGGGATTTAGACTGGTACAACCATTCTGGAAATCAGTCTGAGGTTCCTCAGAAAATTGACATTGAACTGCCTTGAGGATCCAGCTATACCTCTCATTGGGCATATACCCAAAAAAGATGCCCCAACATATAAAAAAGACATGTGTCCACTATGTTCATGCAGCCTTATTTATAATAGCTAAAGCTGGAAAGAACCCAGATGCCCTTCAACAGAGGAATGGATACAGAAAATGTGACATCTACACAATGAATATTATCAGCTATCAAAACAATGAGTTTTTGAAATTCAGAGGCAAATGGTCGGAACTGAAAATATCATCCTGAGTGGAGCAATACAGAAAGACATACATGGTATGCACTCATTGATAAGTGGCTTCCAAATGCTTGAATTTCTAGATGCCTAGAAACAAATGAAAATAAGACAGATGATCAAAATGTGAATGCTTCTCCCTTCTTTAAAATGGGGAACAAGAATACCCTTGGCAGGAAGAGAGAGGCAAAGATTAAAACAGAGACTGAAGGGACACCCATTCAGAGCCTGCCACATGTGGCCCATATATAAAGCCACCAAATTAGACAAGATGGATGAAGCAAAGAAGTGCAGACCGACAGGAGCCGGATGTAGATCGATCCTGAGAGACACAGCCAGAATACAGCAAATACAGAGGCAAATGCCAGCAGCAAACCTGAACTGAGAATAGGACCCCGTTGAAGGAATCAGAGAAAGAACTGGAAGGAGCTGAAGGGGCCAGGACCCCATATGTACAACAACAAGCAACCAGAGCTTCCAGGGACTAACTACCTAAAGACTATACATGGACGACCCTGGACTCAAGCCTCGTAAGGTAGCAATGAATAGCCCTAGTTAAAGAGCACCAGTGGAAGGGAAGCCCTTGAATCCTCCTTCAGACTAGACCCCAATGCGACAGAGTTATTGGGGAAGTTGTAATTGGGGAGATGAAGGAGGGGCATATAAAGTGGAGGGGAACACCCACATGGAAGGGAGGGGAGGTTTTATGGGGAAGTTGACACATAAAACTTGAGGAAGGATAACAATTAAAATACAGACTATAAATACTCAAGTTGTTCATCAAAACCAGCATGGGCAAAAACATAAAAGCAGTGATAGAGGTCTATTTGTGTTCTGTCTTGCTTGAAAGACATTTGTTAACATCAACAGTAACATATAGTTTAGATTAGTAGGAAAGAAAACCTCTAAAATTGACTACATAGGGGTGATGAATGATAGTAGAATTAGCACTATCATGCAAACAATTGCTTTGAATTGTTAAGCATGCTATGGCCAAATAGTGTTGAAACATGCCCTTAATTCCAGAACTCTGGTGGCAGAGGCAGGTGGATCTCTGTGAATTTGAGGCCGGCCTGGTGTACAGAGCAATTTACAGAACTGCCACAGCTACATGGAGAAATGTCTCAAAAAAGAAGAAACAGATGGAAATGAAAAAAGAAAGAAAATGTATGGACATTTTTAATCTTCAATTGGTATATTTTGTAAAATTAATTCATTTCCATACATAAATTAAAATATAAATTAGTTTGTGTCTTATTTAGGGTTTCAATGCTATGAAGAGACACCATGACCAAAGCAACTCTTATAAAGGACAATATTTATTTTAGGGACAACTTACAATTCCACAGGTTCATCCATTATCACCGCGACAGGCATGGCAACTTCCAGGCAGATATGGTGCTGAAGAAGGAATTGAGAATTCTATGTCTTGATCTGAAGGCAGACAGGAAGAGTCTATCTCTTCAGCAGTGAACAGAGCTTCAATACCTCCCGCACCCCCACCCGATGATGCACCTCTTCCAACAAGGCCACTTCCTGTAGACCAAACCTATTCAAACCACCATAGTTTGTTAGTTTAAAAGAACTCTGGATGTGACAGATTTCTCCACAAATATCCAACTCTGACCCATATAATTAAAATTATATCTCTTTCTGAAAACAACATCTGTTTGAAATACATTTGCTATTAGGATGTCACAAAATGCTGAAATGCTGTTTCTTTCTGGTGTATTGCGTATAATTACACGCTACAAGGTGTCTTACTCAGGTTTCTGTTCCTACAAGCGACCAAGCCAAGAAACAAGTTGGGGAGGAAGGGGTTTATTTAACTCACACATTCACATTTGCTTGTTCATAAACAATGGAAGTCAGGGACTGGACTCAAAACAGGTGAGGAAGCAGAGTCATTGCAGAGGCGCGTGGAGGAGGGCTACTTTACTGGCCACTTCCCTGACTTACTCAGCTTGTTTTCTTATAAACCTAAAACTAGAGCCAGGATGGCACCACCACAAGGGACCTCAACCTGATTCATTAACTGAGAAAATGCCTTACAGCTGTATCTCATGAAGGCATTCATTTCCTCAACTGGGGCTCCTTTCTCCAAGATAACCCCAGCTTGTGTCAAGTTGACACACCAAACCAGCCAGTACAATTAGAGAGATGAAAGAGTAAATAACATCGTTAAAACAAGTTGGTTTATCAGATACATAACTTAACCAGCATAGCAAATACTATTTATTGCTGGCAAGGACATTTACAACATGGTGGTGCTTCTGGACTAAGATTGTAATTTTGATGTAAGATTTCTATTTTTACCGTTTGGAATCATGAGGAGTGTTTAACAGGTTACAATACTGAAAAGTTTATTAACTAGTGAATGAATGAATGATTATCTAAGGGTAGAGGGTGTATATTTCAATAGCCATAATTTAGTAAGGAGTTTGTTGAATCCTCTAGGAGAAATTTACCAGCAAGCTACAGGGAAAGGGCAAATGAAATAGCGGTTGTAGGATGGACAGGGTTAACAGCTTGAAGTATTGGACAATATCATCCTATGCTTAGGGAAATGCAGGGACAAATCTATTCACCCAGCAGGCAGTTTTAGTCACTCCAAACTACTACAGAATGGTAGAATCTTTCCAGGGAAGTACATTGCTTTTAATGTGCCCTCAGTAATTAGATAGTAAATACTTTTTGTACACACATTTTTTCTGTTTTATTTTTATTATATATATATTTTTTTGGTTCTTTTCTTTTTTTTTTTGGAGCTGGGGACCGAACCCAGGGCCTTGTGCTTCCTAGGCAAGCGCTCTACCACTGAGTTAAATCCCCAACCCCTATATTTTTAATATTTAAAATAATTTTCAAATTCAACTCTATTATGTTTACCTTCTTCCCATACCCTAAGTCCTTCCAGATGCCCCCTCCCTACCTAAACAATTTTAAGTTCTTTATCAAAAAACAAAAACAAAAGCTCTACAATAAAAATGTCCACCAAGAAAACAAAATAAAACCATATCTAAAGATAAAAATCAACACCTATGAATTAATTTTAAATATAACAAAATGAAATATAAGGAAACACAAAACTATCACCTTGAAGTTGGACAAGACAACTAAAGAAAAGGAAAAGAGCCCAAGGGAAGACTCAAGAATCAGGCACCCACTTGTTTGGAGACTCAGGTATCTCAAAAACACTAAACTCAAAGCCATGACATAAGCGTAGAGGACCTGGCATAAACCCATGCAGGTGCTGTGCATGGTGGCTCAATCTCTATGAGTTCATATGAGCTTTTTTCATGTTGATATAGAGAACTTTATTAGTGTTCTCCATGTTCTCTGGCTCTAATGTTCTTTCCACTTCCTCCTCTGTGGGATTCCCTGAGGAGAGATTTGATGGAGACATTCCAGGTAGGGCTGAGTGTTCCAAGGTCTCTCAGTTTCTCCATAATTTCTCACTGTGGGTCTCTATTTGTTTCCATCTGCTATTTGGGGGGAGTGGTTCATTGCTCATAGATGACCAAGGCACTAACTTACAAGTAAAGCAGAATATGATTAAGAGTCGTATCACTGCATTTCTTTCTTTCCTTCTTTCCATTTTTTTAGATCAGTATTACTTGCTTTTACCTTAGATCCCTGGGCTATCTAGTGTCAGGAATTGGTCAATCAAAATGTTAGGTATGGATTCCATCTTGTGGAGTGAGTCTTAAGTCAAATCATTTATTGGTTGGCTACTCCCACAAGCTTTGTGCCACCATTGCACTAGCATATCTCACAGGCAGTGCACCATTGTAGATAAAGGTTTGTAGATAGCGTGGTGTTTACCTTTCTTTTTTGAGTGTGTATAGAGTACCTTCCCATACCAAAAACACTGAAATGTAGGTGTGGCTTTATTTAGACACTGATGCAACATCTCCATGTTTAACGAGTTATGTGCGGGTTGACTTCACCAATGGGCCTTGCTGTCAGTTTATAGAGAACAACTTATAAGTTTGCAATAGCCTGAGTGTTTAGGGATATCTGTTTGGCCCCTTTAACCACCAATCCAATTAGTTGTAATCCATTCCCAGTATTGGTTGTTCTGATGGTGACAAGAAACATCCATTTGGACTCCATCTTCACCATTAGTTGCCGATTTCATTTAGAATACTTTCATTTATGTATATATTTCAGTAAGTTTTTACTGTATTGGATTTGCATAGCAACCCTCAAATGCCTCCTAATTTTAGCCATTTCTCCATGTATTTCTTCCTATAACCTCTCCTGTTACCCCTCACCCTCCCCAATTGATTTTCCCATTCCAGCCCCTGTCTGCTCTTAGTTACATATTTTATTTCCCTTTCCTAGTGAGATTTATATGTTTCCTCTAATCTCTTACTCTATTCCTCCCCTCTGGGGTTCTATGGACTGTAGCTTGGTTATCAATGACTTCACAGCTAATATCCACATATAAATGAATACATACCATTTTCATCTTTCTTAGCCTGGGAAATCTCACTCAGGTTGATTTTTTATCTAGTTCCATCCATTTGTTTGAAGATTTCATAATGCCAGTTTTAAATGGTTGAGTAATACTTCATTTTGTAAAGTACTACATTATCTTTATCCATTCTGCATTGAGGGACATTTAGGTTGTTTCCAAATGTCTGTCCATTATGAATAGAACATCAGTGAAAATGATTGAGCAAATGTCTTTGTGGTAGGATGACACATTCTATGGCTATATGCCAAAGATTGGTATAGTTGTATCTTAAGGTAGATTGATTCCAATCTTTGTGAAAAACAACCACAATGATTTCCATAGTGGCTATATTAGTTTATAGTCACCAGCAATATATGAGTATTCCTCTTACTCCACAACCTTGCCAGTTTGAGGTGTCACTTGTTTTGTTGATCTTAGTCATACAGACAGGTATAAGATGAAATGTCAAAGTAGTCTTGATATTTATTTTCCTGATGCCTCACATTTAATTGGGTTGTTTATTTTCTTGATGTGTAGACTTTTTTTAGCTCTTTTTATATTTTATATTTTAGATATTAGTTATTTATTGGATGTGTAGTGGGTAAAATAAATAACAAACTTGCCATTTTGTAGCTGCCACTGTGTTTGAAGGACAGTGTTCTTTGCCTCATGGAAGATTTTCTGTTTCATGAGTATTCATTTATTACCTGTTGATTTTAATATCTGAATTAGCAATGTTCTCTTGGGAAAGTTTCTGCATGCACCAGTGAATTCAAGGCCATTTCCCAGTTTCTCTTCTATTAGATTCCATTTATTTGGTCTTATGTTGAAGTCTTTGGTCTATTCAGAGTTGAGTTTTGTAAAAGATGATAAGTATGAATCTATGTTGATTCTTCTACGTGCAACCATATAAGTTGACCGGCACTATTAGTTGAAGATGTTGTTTTTCCCCCAGTAATAGACATATATTTCTTTTTAAAAAAATCAATTAATTAATTTAATTTTACAGTCCAGGTTTTATTCCTCTCCATGTCTATCCCTAAGAGTTCCATATCCTACACCTCTCCCCACTCCTCCCCCCCCCGTTTCCACAAGGATGTCCCCAGCCTACCTACCCCTTAAGACCTCTAATCTTCCTCAGGCCTCCAGTCTCTTGAGGGTTAGGTGCATCTTCTCTGACTGAACCCAGACCCAAAGTCCTCTGCTGTATATGTGTTGGAGGCTTCGTCTCAGCTGGTATATGCTTCCTGGTTGGCGATCCAGTATCTAAAAGATCTCAGGGATCCAGTTTAATTGAGACTACTGGTCCTCCTACAGGGCTGCCCTCCTTAGTGTCCTCTAGCTTTTCCCTAATTTAACCAGAGGGGTCAGCAGCTTCTGTTCATTGGCTGGATACACTTATCTGTATCTGACTCTTCCAGCTGCTTGTTGAGTCTTTTGGAAAGCAGTCCTTGTAGGTCCCTTTTGATGAATGTCCCATTTCTTAAAGTGAGAATAGAAATTATATTTCAGTAAATATCTTTTATCTCTTCATGTATCAACAAAAACTTGTGACATGATGTTTTTGACAAAGTATGGCAAAGTATCCTTAGTGTTGACATATCCAGTTAAGTAGCCAGAAACTCTCAGACGCCTTTCAACAATGTATATAAGATATAAATTTTGATTAAATATTATTTTCCTGCTAATGCCTGTGCTTTTGTTTTGGAACCTGATACTAAGGGTCTTTTGAAGCCATTTTGACTGGAGATTTTAAACATTAAAGTGTTGTTCATTCACTAATGTTTAATATAGGCAGCTTTCAGACTACAGACATATAATTAATCAGATATTTTCTTTGGGTCTTATACTTACAGGCTCCTATAATCAGCTGTGGAAATGCTTATAGAAATGGAGAAAGAGAAATGCATGAAAATATTAATGCAAGACCCAAATCTGATGATCACTAATTCACTAAGTCATTGGATAATTTCACTGAATGCACAAGCACAAGTGCCAGGCTCTGAATTATAGCCAAGGACAACCATTAGAAACAGTGTGGTTGTGTTCTCAGGACAATGGATCATGTGATGGGAAAACTAAAGGAGATTATGTTTAATATCAGTAATTCATTAACTCTAAATGATATTGATAAAAGTTCCATGCATTTTCTACATTGCCTGACATGTAGTTAATTATCCTTAAAAATCATTATTTCTGCTTCTAGATGTATACTTATGTGAGTGTGCCAATGTCTATTATAAGGAATAAAATTGGCCATCATCTTTACCATTGCTTTACTTAATATATACAAGCCTCCAGAGTGGCCACCTGGGAAACCAGAAACTACCACTGGAGATACCACAGAGGCTAATGTTATATTATTATTGAAAAGGAATTTTATGACATTAACATTAGTAATAGTTTTCCATATAAGTCCTGGGACCTATTCTTTCTAGAGGAAACTCAGGACAATAATAGAAGTTTTTCTAACCTTCCTGGGGCCTTCAGTCTCTTCAGGGTTAGGTGCATCTTCTCTGACTGAGGCCAGAGAAATGAAATATATTTTCTCAACTCTCATATTTGCTATGTAACTTAACAGGAAGAACGCTGTTTCTAAAAAAATTTAAAAGAAGTTTTGGCTTCTCCTCCTTAATCCATGGAAGTCTTTTCATGAAACTTTTTCTTGAAGGACAGTAAGGGACATGTGTTTAAATGAAATGCTGATTTAAAATGGCATCTGCAAAAGAAGAATTCAGCCTCAAGGAAACAAAACATAAAAGAAAATTCAGATAGAAAAAGGGAAGGAGTGAGTGCTAGACTTCATTTTCACAGTAGCCCTCTCCTTACTGTTGGCTTTTTCAGTGATTTGAGATATGGAACAAAGTCCTGCTATGGGCTGCCTTGTTGCTCAAGGAATTTTTAAGAGACAAGGGTGAAGGATTCCTACTGCAAACATATATACATGTGGGTGTAAGAGACATAAACACAAAAGAGCACTTATGGGTAACAGAAGTGCCAGCTGGGACAGTTTTTAGAGCTGGGCGGTTTGTGTTTGCAGAGATTTTTTTTCAGTTTTAAAGTAGTTCTTAGAGTACATAATCCATATGGTGTGTTTAAAATAGACCACAGAGTCTGAAAATGGAGCTCCTGAGAAATTTACAGATAAAAATCTCCACTGTTATTTTCATATGTAAAGGCTGGAATCATCTTGTAAAGATAATTCAAGATGAAATATTTCCATTTCCATTTGAACACAGAATTATTTGGTTTTTATTGCAAAATGCCCCAGCCAGAGTCTCCACATAAAGCTGCGTGCTTGACTCCAGGCATTTTTGAAGTATCTGTTACAATATTTCAGTGTCTAGCTCACAAGAAAGATATAAAGAGAAGATAGGAAAATATAATAAGGAAAGATCTGGAATGCAATGTTCTAATGAGTAGTTCTACAGGCGCCAAGGAGGGGTAACCCATAGAATACGTATGGAGGGCACATAGCTACTAAACTATAAGAGAAAAATCTAATATTACTTTCATCATTTCTTCCTGAAAATTATTTAATTATAACTAGGTTCCATTAACTCTATTAGATATATATTGAACAGATGAATAATATGGACTTTGAACCAAAATATGTTATAAATCTATTTTACGACATTTATTTCTGATAGTCTATTTTTGTTTCCAAATTTTCATCATTTAAAACTAATGGTTGCATTATTAACAACAAAGTTATAACCCAGAAATGTGCTCTGAGGTAAACATTAAAGTAAAATGTGATTATATTTCAAAATAAGGAATTCACACATATGGACAACAGCCATCAACAGCTTTATCCCTCTTTTGCTTGGCAAAAGGACCAAATAAGATTCTTTAGGTTCCTTCAAATATGACATACCTGAAGTTTGTTACATATCATTGTATTCTTTGACCAATTACATGAGGTACATTTAGTAAGTATGTGTTTGCCTAAATTGATAAACTTGAGAAATCATTTCTTTTGTGTTGCTGGGTTTTAGAATAGACATTTTCATTTTCATATTCTGGAGAAAAAAGTGAATTGTAGAAAAACACTGTAACTTTTTGAAAACTTTTATGACAAGAATTATTAACTATGCAGTATTATATATTAGATATTATGTATTGTATAGTATTCTTTTTAAGTATGTAGTGTAAATACTTTTCAGCCTACCTTAGTGAGCATTGTACTGTTTGCTTAATGGAAAGCCTTTCATTTCAGACAAGAGGATGGAAGTAAATAATGTGCTCGGAGACATAGGCCAAGTTTATATACCCATAATAAATTAGCCAACAAAACTTTACATGGCAGTTTTGGAACGACTGACTCCAAATAAGTCAAGCAAAGAAAGATTAGTCTGTTGGAAAAATCCCAGAGTAGTCTAACCAAAGAACAAAGCTGTTATCCAGGATTGGCTGCTAACCAGCTCTGTGGCCTTAGAAAAGTCACATGTCCTCAGGGAGGCCTCATTTCTCATTTGTAGTAGAAAGCAAATGGTTACAGTAGATACTCATTAAAGTCTAAATATCCATGTTCTATGAAGCTAATATTTTGTTTAGCCTCTTAAAGTGGAGACTACAATACATGTGGGATTTCTAATTTGATATGGTCCCGCTGGCTACAGATTGTACCAAAACTTGCTTATACATGTAACACAAGGTCAGAAAGAGACATTTCTCTATATGGTGTTTAGTATCATATTCAGAGCTTTATTCATGCCAGACAAGTGTTCTATCTGGAAGCCAAACTTCAATATACTTCTAGCCCTTGAGATTTGAGTATTTGGAAACGAAAGCTTTCCAAGTTATCTCATTTTACCTTTAATTACAGAAATTATAGGACCATATTCAATACAAAATGGATTTGAATACATTAAATAGAGAAGCATATTATTAAAAATCATCTTAACAAACCATTCAGAAGCCATACGTACCATCATACTTTGAGTTGGACTCAGTAAGTCACCACACTGTCTGCCTGTACATCCTTTATACAGTGCACTTTGCTTCATGCTGTAAGAATCACCTACAAGATGTCTGTTTGATGTTAGGAGAACTTAGTTGCCATTACTTGATTATCAGACTATTCTAGAAGTCTGTTTAATGCTACCTGGGTGTCATTTATATGACACATGTTAATATGTATAACATTTTCAGAAATAAGAAAACAATGCTGCACCTTCAATGGAACTATCCAAAAAGCTGTACATTTTAAAGCTTTTAAATAGGACTTATATTAACATCTATGAACCCACAGAATAATAAACATATTAATATTAAGAGTTTCTCAGCCTTGAGGTACTTGACAGTTGGGAATAGGTAATTTAATATCTTGTTGTTATATTGTCCTGAGTTCTATAGGGTAGTTAGCGATGTTCCTTGTATTAAATCACTAGATTCCAGTAGCACAACTACCCTCATTTTAACATATAAAAACTTATGTCCAGGTATTTCCAAATGAGCCTAATAGGTAGAATTGCAAACCCCACCCCAGTTCAAAATCAGTTTCATGGCAAAGTAAGTTATTGATGATTTTACCTCATAATATTGTCTTTCTTGAATATAATGGTAGTATAATCATATATTTGACAAAAATAGTTTGATTCTAATTGCTAATTTTACTCTGACTTTTTTTTTCACACTAGCATCTTAAATTCTATTTGTGAGTGTGGTTAATATTTAGGTAACATGGACTCATTTTGCAAATGTGGAGTAGAAGCTGGACAGGGAATTAAGAGTTAGTCCATAAGTTAAAATAGATGAGGAGACATTACTATCAATGTTAGACAAAGAACTTGATCCTTTCCCTTGGAGTAAACCAAAGGATCTTAATTCATGTCGGATTCCCATTATAGTATTAGAAGCAAGGAAAATAAATGCAGAAAACAAGTATATTTAAAAATAAATAAAATAAACCAAAGTCAATTTTTGCACAATTATTTCATTTGGGAAGAGAAGTGCTAAAAACTGATATTGTGATAGACCAAAAAAGTTATGTTTGTATGTAGAGGTTGTTATCTTTTTTTTTTTTTTGTGATCCTTGGCAGAACCAGAAAGACCAGTTGAAACCACTATTGTGATAATCCATATAGAGACATTGTACTTTAGGCGTGACTGATAAGTGAGGAGGTTATAAGAAGAGGTGACAGAATTTTCAGTGGGTCAAATGTAAATGTGGGACAAGTCCAGGATGTCTCCAAGTTCTTCAGCTGAAGAACTTGACTAGATAAAGATATGTCATTAAATACAATGGAGCAGAATAAGAGAATAAGTAATGGTAGCAAATGGCACATGGGAAAAATATAAAAAGAATATTGAACTTTAAATGAAAAATTTCTTTCTTGAATTTGAACACTTGTTTCTCACTTCATGGTGCTATATAAGTTTTAGGATATGGGATCTTGCTGGAGGAAGGGATATGATTTAAAATTTTTGTAGCTGTACCCACCTCTAGTTTACTACTTTGACTTCCTAATGGTGGTTTAAATAAGAATGGCCACCGTAAGGCTTATATATTTGAGTGCTTAGTCACTGCAGAGTGGAACTGCTTGAGAAGGATTAGGAGGTGTGGCCTTGTTGGAGTTGGTGTGACCTTATTGGAGAAAGTATAGGAAGTATGTCTCTGGAGATGGACTTGAAGCCCATGCCAGGCCTAGGTCTAGTCTCTCTCTCTCTCTCCCTCTCTCTCTCTCTCTCTCTCTCTCTCTCTCTCTCTCTTTCTCTCTCTCTCTCTCTCTTTCTCTCTCTCTCTCTGCCCTGTCTGCACATCAGAATGTACCCCTCTAAACTGCTTGTCTACAACATACCTCCTGCATGCCCCCATGTTCCTTCAATAATGATAATAGACTATAAACCTCTGAAACTGTAAGTGAGGCTCCAATTAAAAATTTTATCTTATAAGAATTGCCTTTGTCATGGTGTAGCTACATAACAATAGAATAGCTACTAAGACATTGAGTATGGTTAGAAATTTCATCTTAGTTTAATTCTCCTGCTACCATGCCTTTCTCACCATTTTAGACATCTAGCCCTTTGGACTGTGCCCAAATAAAACTTCTCTTTACATTGTCTTTTCTGGCATTTATTTTTATCAAAACAGCAGACAAGTAATTAATATAAGTTCCATCTTGAATCTGGGCATAGTGGTGTATGTCTGTAACTCCAACATGTTGGGAGGATGAGATGAGAGGCTAATTTGACTCCAGGCATTCAAGATCAACCTGGACTAAAACCATTGAATTTATAATGCACATATGAGAGTGGACCCTTACTAGAAAGTTTCTGTTGAGATTGAATGGAACAGCACAAAAAAAAATCAAAACTAGAAACAGAAAGCAGGGAGGACACTTGGAACAAGTCTTGTAAATGCACTTAGAATGATGGAACCGGATCTAGAGAAGGGGAGAATAATGGACACAATAACTGCATGTTTTGAATATTATTTCAGAGATTTGAGTTATTTCTTCCTGGACCCCATGATTAGCCAAAAGCTGCTGACAGGGTTTACCACTTAAGACTGAATATTCTTGTAAATCCATTCATCACCTAGCCTACAATTATCATTTTAGGAAGGAAGAAAAACATCAATTGAGCATAATTATAGAATTGCAAGATTATCAAGTGATATTTTACTAGTTAACATGTACACAGAACACACATGCACTTGCACTGTATTTATTAACATTCTACAAAATGGGGAGAAACACGTTTTCAATTAATTAATTAATTAGTTTACAGCCTGTTAGCAGCATCTTCTCCCTTCTTTCCATCCCTCCCCTTGCCTCTTCCCCTTCTCCATTTCTTCTCCAACTTTTATCTTTCAATTTGTTTATATAGTAGATTTCATTGATGGTTTTCTGTATATTAAACCATCCCCTGCATCCCTGGAATGATAGCTTACTTGATCATAGTGGATGATTGTTTTGATGTGCTCTTGGATTCAGTTGCCAGAATTTTATTGGTATTTTTTAACGTCAATATTCAAAATTGGTCCAAGTTTCTCTTTTCTTTGTTGGGTCTTCTTGGGGTTTAGGTATAAAGGTAATTGTGTGCTTCCATAGAAGAATTCAGTAGCACTCCATCTGTTTCAATTTTGTGGAATAGATTTGGATAGTATTGGTATAGAATTTTCTATGAAGGTCTGATAAATTCTGCACTGAACCATCATCTGGACCTGGGCTCTTTTGGTTTGGAGACTTTTATTACTACTTTTTATTTCATTTGGGAGTTATAGGGTTGTTTAAATGCTTTTATCTGTTTCCTGATTTAACTTTGGCACCAGGTATCTGTCTAGAAATTAACTCATTTCTTGCAGATTTTCAAGTTTTATTGAATATAGGCTTTTGTAGTAGGATCTGATGATTTTTGAATTTCCTCTGAATCTGTAGTTATGTCTCCCTTTTCATTTCTGATTTTGTTAATTTGGACTTTTTCTCTCTATGTCCTCATTGAATCTGTCTAAGGGTTTTATCTATCTTGTTGATTTTCTCAAAAGACAGCTTTTGGTTCCTGATTCTTTGCTGTAGTCCCTTTTTTGTTTCTACTTGTTTGATTTTGGCTCTAGGTTTGATTATTTCCTGCCTTCTACTCCTCCTAAAGGTGTATTTGCTTTTTTTATTTCCAGTGCCTTTAGGTGTGCTGTCAAGCTGCTGACATATGGTCTCTCCTGTTTCTTTCTGCAGGTACTCAGAGCTATGAGTTTCCTCTTAGCTTTGGCTTTTCATTTCTTGTCCCATAAGTTTGGGTATGTTGTGCATTAATTTTATTAAATTCTAAAGTATATAATTTTCTTTTTTTGTTTCCTTTGCCAGGAGGCTATCAATGATAGAACATTTGTTCAACTTCCGTATATATGTGTGGGTATTTCTTTGTTGTTGAAGACCAGCTTTGGCCGTGGTGGTCTGATAGGATACATGTGATTATTTCTATCTTTCTGTATCTGTTAAGGCCTGTTTTATGACCAATTATATGGTCAATTTTGGAGAAAGTACCATGGGGTGGTGAGAAGAAGGTATATCCTTTTGTTTTAGGATAGAATGTTTAGGATAGACAGAATATCTGTTAAGTCCACTTGGTTATGACTTCTCTTAGTCTGTCTATGTCTCTGTTTAATTTCTGTTTCCAAGATCTGTCCATTGATGAGAGTGGGGTGTTGAAAATCTCCTACAATTATTGTGTGAGGTGCAATGTGTGCTTTGAGCTTTAGTAAGGTTTCTTTTATGTAGGTAGGTACCCTTGTATTTGCACATAGATATTTAGGAGCATAGAGTTCATCTTGGTGGATTTTTCCTTTGATGAATGTGAAGTGTCTTTCCTTATCTTTTTTGATGACTTTTGGTTGAAAATCGATTTTATTCTATATTAGAATGGCTACTCCAGCTTGCTTCTTCAGACCATTTGCTTCTTCAACTTTATCCCTGCGTATCTTGTAGGCAGGACAAATTGTGGTTCTAAGGTTTTGTAGCTGGGTTGGTGTCCCAATTCCTCCATTAGAAGCCTTACCTTATTATAGAATGTGGCTATTTCTGGTTTCATTTCCCACAATGCTCAGAGTTGTAGCTAGGGTTATCGTCATAGCTTCCTGGGACTTTCTAATGTCCTAAATTTCTAGCTCATCCTAGAGATGCACCCCTACCACCTATTCCAGCTCTCTCTCAGTGTTCTTTTTGCTCTCCATCCTTCTCACACTTGATCCCTCCTATTTTCCTTCCCCCCCTTCTCCCACCTAGATAGTTCCCTTCATCCACCCTCATGCCAATTTTATTTCCCCTTCTCAGTGACTTTCAAGCATCCTCTCTTGACCCCTCGCTGCTACTTAACTTCTTTGCGTCTGTGGATTATAGCATGGTTATCATGTACTTTAGGGCTAATATCCACTTACAAGTGAGTGGATATCATGTTAGGTCTGAGGTAACTCAGTCAGGATGATCTTTTCCAGTTCCATCCATTGAAACACATTATTTTAATTGTGTATCATGATTGTTTTCTTGGTGGAGTACCCTATTTATACAGGCTTGTTGATATTAGGAAATAATGGTGCCTACAAATACTGCTACCTACAAATACAAAATTAATAGAGTGCATTAATATTTTTGTTATAGAATGAAGGTGTAGTTTGGTTTCTGTTAGGCTTCTCTTTAAAGAGAATCTTTTGAAGATCATAGAGATGATAAAAGAGAACAGCTTGAAAAGATGCACAAATGTACTGTAAAGTTAGTGAAATGGGCTAGAAAAGAATTGAGTGTAATGCGTGCGTGGGGTGCATGCGTGTGTGTGTGTGTGTGTGTGTGTGTGTGTGTGTGTGTGTGTGTGTGTGTGTGTGTGTGTGTGAGAGCATTTTGGTGCAAATGGAAACCAAGTTTTATTACAAGATAAACAAATTCAAGGAGCTTCAAAATACAGAGAGAAGGAGAACTTGAGCCAGGGAACGTCGACAGTTCTTTAGAAGAGTTCTGTTATAGATTATTAGAAGCCAAGCAGTAGTAGTTAGAGAAATAGGAATAAATATGTATTTCAAAGTTGGAAGAAATAATGTAAAATGCTTACCTCTTCTCTTCCAAACTCACTTCTTAAACTCTATTAGTAAATGAATGCTCTAACACATGAGTACAGATTATCTTCACCTAAAAGTATCATGCAAAGGAAACAGATCATCTTTGCTTTCCACCTTCATCTGAAGGATTAAAATCAGAGATATTTGTTTTCTAAGGTATTAATACAAACACCCTTATAAAAATCTTCATTTTCCCAATAGTGTTTTCCATGACACTTCCTCCAATAAGATTGTTGTGTGTTTTGGTCATAACAATGGCAGGATGGTAGGATAAACAATAAGATGGTAGCTAAATGATTCTTTGTATAACCTGTTTGTTTTCTGAGTTTCAATAAAAGTATACTGTATGGACATGTGAGTATGATGAATATAGAGACTTAGCATTAAAGATGTCCTGAATCCACTTTCCTCTGTCTAAAATAGGGAAAACATAGAGTGTGATACATGGGGAGTCAACCTGCCAAACATCTGCTTTTAATTTTTCAACAGTAGTGACCACCCAGGGGGCAACAGCTTCTTCCCAGGGAAACTCAATTATACCAGCATGAGGTGCCTTAACTTCCTGGAGGAAAAATTATACCTTTGGTCAAGCAGGAAAAAAAATTGCTTTAGAAATAGTTTCCCAAAGTGTTGTAACAGTTTGAGTTCAGAAAGTAGCTTTCAATTTTTTCTTCCTTTCCTTTTCCTTCCTCTCTTCCTTTCATTTCTTTTTTAATTTTAGAGGAAAACACTCTAACTTGGTAGCTTCATCTAGTCTGTTACTGGCAAATTTGAGAGGAGGAGGGGAAGGTCAAAGAAGGTTCATTTGGAAGCAAGTCAGTCTGTCAGGCATTGATGAGATCACGTGTTTTCTGCCTAGTCTGCTGAAATCATTATCATTTGAGGTCAGAGTATATGAATTGGGTATGTTCATGAGAGAATTCATAATTATATTCCATTAGCTCAGTACTTTTCTTTGGTCATCCAGAAAGGACAGGCTTTTAAAGCCTTGCTTCCAGATGTTAGTATGTGTTGGCAGGATCCTCAGATGCTTCAAGAGAAGTCAGGATGGATTTAGACAGACTCAAGTATTCTTGGTGCTTGGCGTACTGTTTTTTAGTCTAGCAAGCTTGCCCTGTCTTTCATCCTGTGTCATTCTTAATGGCAACTCATATTCCCTTTAGTGTTATACCAGCCATCTTTGAACTGCATCCCTTAAAATTCTTTATGCAATAAATATTTTCCATCTTCATTAAATTGGGTATTTCTTATTTACATTTCAAATGTTATTTCCTTTCCTGGTTTCCAGGCCAACATCCCCCTAACCTCTCCCCTCCCCTTCTACATGGGTGTTCTCCTCCCCATCCATCCCCATTACTGCCCTCCCCCCAACTTATACATTATTAAATTTACCTTTATTGGAACCAATGACAAGACTTAAGTTACTTTCAATATTGTTGTATGAACTGATCTGTTGGAATAGTTTCTATACTTCTAGTATTCTTTCTTGTTAGACTTTGGGCACCCAGAAGACAGGGTCCATGTGCATTTTATTCCATTTGCATCTTAATCATATGATGAATCACACTTGCACTGCCTATACCACTGCTGGAGGATAGAATTTAAGATCTATCTGCTTTGTCTTCTATCACAGTGAATGTGTTTAAACTGAATAGTAAACAAATGAATGTTCGAATACTGTGAACTGCAAAGTTATTCCTAGTCTAATCCATATTTTCTCTGCCATTTTGGTGGAATTAAATTGTTGACAATAGCTGAAGTTTGCCTGTATTCAAATCCTAATTTTCATACCTGCCTTTTGGAATATCTTCTTTTTTATATGTCATATCACACTTACCACAGTAAAATGTTGTTCTTGGAGTCTGAAGTATGTGCAATGGGCATCAATCATAGATTAACATTATACTATATAACAGATACAACATGTTTATATTGTTTTTTTCAGTTACCTGCTACCAGTCTTTTCCAGTGTGAATTTATGGACGCAAAGGATATCTCCAATTATGGGTATATGTCCATGTTTGACTCCATGTTTTCAAGGCATTTCTGGGATAAAAGTCTTAGAGTTGTTATCCCACCACCACCACACACCCCCCAGGTATTGTTAGAAATGTTAAAGAAACAAAGCTGAGAGAATATCAGAAATTACAATGAGGTAAAAGAATGTGAAACCTAGTCAAGAACTTATCAAATTCCAAGGGCAGTAAATTAAATAAAAGCAAAGAAAACAAAAAGAGATGGTTTAGAAACTGATATGGTTTTATTGGGGATGGGGAAGACAAAGAAGTGCATACAGTAATGGAGAACTTATAGCAAGCTTTACAACATTGGAAGCTCCTTCTAGACTCAGGAGGGGCTATGCTTTGTATAACACATTTTTATAATAGAAATCCTCAGAACACAGATAAAACCCTAAATGTGTCCATAATCGGTTCAGACAAAATATATCCTAGAATCTAGGTTCATATTCCAAATATAAACTTGGTATCCAGAGTATATGAAATAATCTAGTATTAGTTATTTCCATAGTCAAATTTGAAATTATTTGGTTCAGTTTTTCTAAGTATTTTCATTATCTAGAGCACTGCATTTTGTGATACTTATAGTAATTAGGATGAAGAAATGTTTCCTGCCATTGTCAAAGTTGTATATCATTTGTTTTCTATCACTGTAACAAAACACTTGAGACAGACTAACTTTATTAAGGCAAGAATTTATTTTATTTATAGGTTTGGAAAATCAAGAATATAATATCACCATAAGCTAATATCACCTCGGCTAATAAGAAGCTATAGAGGGATTCATGGGTCAGGCTTAGGTTTTTATAGCAGACCTTAGTCACAGCAAAGAAAATTTTGTTCTGAGGGCACCACTTTTAAAAATCTAAGGACATCTCATTTAGCTATATCTCATACACTTTCCATCATCTCCACATTGTAGACCAAGTTCCTAATGTAGAATCCTCACATAGACTGTATTTAGACTGTGGGATTTTAGTTATTAACAAGGACTGAATGCCACAGATCAGTTAAGGTTAGAGCAAGATGATATTTGAATATAATTTCTCCACTTGAGAACCTTGGGAAAAGTTATGAAACTTTCCAAGTTGATGCTTTTTCCTATAAAATAATGGTCTCAGTTATTAGTTTAGAGAGTTGTGACTTGACAAATGATAGTGTCTTTCAATATTCTATAACATTAAGTCAAAAAACAAATGAGCACTTAGCTCTGGGGATGTACATAAGGCCACAGGGGGATGCTGACATATTGTGTTTTTATCATGCTTCAGAGATAACTAGAATGTTCTGTAATGGGCCTGAGAATCTTTATTCTGTTACATTATAATGTGACTGAGAAAGAACTCACAGTTGACCAGTGTCTGATAGCTGGGAAGTTTTCTTTTCCAAGCTCAGTTGAAAGGTCCACAGAGCTGAAAAGCACAAAGCAAAATGAGATACATCTTTTTCATTTTCTTTTTGAGTTTTAAAATTTATTACATTTCTGTTTATTGTTTTACACAATTGTGTGTGTTTATGTGTGTGCATGTGTGCACTTGCACATGGACATGCACAATAGAGTACATGTAGAAGCAGAAGAAAATTCACAGGCTTTGTGCTTTCACCTGTTCTTGGGATTGGGCTCAGTTTACCAGGAACCTTTCCCCCATGAACCATCTTCCTCTCCCCCTCCCTCTTTAGAAACACTGTTTCTACCTAGTAACTCACTATGTAGTATTATCTAGCCTCAGACTCATTTCAGTCATCCTGTTTCAGGCTTCTGAGGGGTGGGATTGTAGGTGTTCTCATTTGTGGCTTCCATGTGGAATCCATTCTGAGCTTTGAGATGTCTATGCTTGAGCCCAACTTTCTACCAGTTAAGTCCTAAACTCAAAATCAAACACCTGGATATATTTTAAGGGTTATAGTTGATTTGAACCAAAAAAGTTCAAGAGTTGTGATACCTGTGGGATAGCTATTGACTTAGATACAAATTAGTTGAAACCAGGTCTATAGGGAATTTCTCCAAAAGTTCAACACAGGTAATATATAACTGAACAGTTAAATTCCTATGTATATTTTCAAGTAAATGAAACATGTTAGCTGTGGCGTCTTTTATCATAAGAGTCAAGATGATAGAAATAATGTCAATGACTATCATTTGGTGAATAGATAAGTGGGATATCATATGTTCATCATATGATGGAATAGTATTTAATCATAAACAGGAATGAGGTAATGATTCATGCTACAATATGGATGGACTTTGAAATAATGCTAAGTGCACAAAAGATCAAATATTGTATAAATTTATGGAAAACATCCCCATATAATTTCATAGAGGCAGAAAGAAAGTATACTAGTATTTGCCATCACTTTAGGCATAAGGAGATAGGGAGTGACTGATAATGAGTGGGTATGGGATTCTATTAAGGATAATGTCAATGTTCTGTAATTTGAAAGTAGATATTGTCATACAACATGGTGACTATATTAAAAACCACTGGAGTATATGCTTCAGAATGTTAAATTTTACAGTATGTGTATTTTATCTTGAGAAACACTAGACCTAGGCCTTGATTATCCTATGACCTGAGCATGTGAATTATTATAACTGGTAGAAGCTCAAATGTCTCACTTCAGTTAAATGGAAGAGAGGCTCACAAAAGAGATGCTGACCAGAGGAAATTTCTGGTTAAGAAATGGCTATACGCATGGAAATCTGTACTTCCCTCATAACTTGCTTCCCCAGTCTCAGAAAGGGTCTCCATGAGGATAGTATATGCATACAGAGGAATAAGAAGTATTAAGTAGAGAGGTGGAAGTTGTTCATTCACTCTTTCCTTATTTGATGCCTCCACCCCTCTTTTTCCTGCGTGATTCTTGTGGTCTCTGGAAATTGGATGTTTAGGGGTAAATTGTTGTATCTTTATGAAATTTACATGTTGTAGTCTTAGCCTCCAGGTTATGGTTATTTAGTAAGCTTGGAAAATGGTTAGCTAAGATGCCGTCATAGGGTGGGGTCCTCATGTTGGGATGAGTGCTGTTATAAGTAAAGATGCACACACACACACACACACACACACACACACACACACACACACTCAAGCTCACTCTCTCTTCCTTTTTCTTTCCCATCCTCTACACTATGTGAGGGCATAGCACAAAGTTAGCCATCTGCAGGACATGAAGATAGACAAACCTCACCAGAAATCAATTGGCCAGCACCTTGACATTGAGTAAAGAATGCTAGGCATATAAACTTTTAACGATTCCTTTTATTTGCCATGAACTCATGCATGTATCGTGAGATCAGCTGTGAACAAGGCTGAATGATTAACCCATGATAATTTTATTTTGAACTTCTCTCCTGATTCTGGAAAGAAATTCTGACCTTGACTTTTGATTCTCTGTTTCAGAATTCCATGTTTTTACTTTTGGCTTTGTGTCAGTGACTTTCTCCAAATCTGTTCTGTCCCTATGCAGACTGTTCTTTTTTAATTTGCAGAGGAAAATTATAACAGCTTTTCTCATTTCCTGGATGTCTCAATTTATTTTCCAAGAATTTAATTCCATATAACTGGGGTTATGCTTCATTTATGGAATTTTGTAAAGCATAAGTTTGATCCCTAGCACCATGAAATAATTTTAAAAGCTGCATATAAATTAACTTGAGCATTTGAGAAGGATGAAAATATTGTTTGTTAAGTCTTGGTCCTACTATCTACTGACTTTGCTGGATAAGGTAAGGTAGAAAGATTGGAATCTGGAGAGAAATTGTCACATTTAAATAGACTAAGGATTGCAGATTTAGATCATGCTTTTTGACTGTAGAAGAAAGCTTGATATGTCGTGAAAGTTAATGTGCACCAAGTAACTAGGGGTGTGTGTGTGTGTGTGTGTGTGTGTGTGTGTGTGTGTGTGTGTGCACCTGTGTATGTAACTAACAAATTGCTGCTTTGCAGGGGCACAGCAGGCCAAAGATCCCCTGTATTTTAAAGTTAATTTCTGAGTTTCCACCAAAACCTGCTTCCTAGAGAACTTCCTGACAATGCCTAATTGTGATGCGAAGATTCTCAGGCCGGCTTATCCTCAAGACGCATAGTATCATTTTAATGGACTACTTTTAATTACCCTGCTATATTTTGGGTACAATCTTCAGGCTAAATGAAGTCTAGAATCATCCTTTTCCTCTCTTACTTTGGAAGTCAGTGAGTATTACAACTTACTATATTAACAGCCTTCTCCATTTCCAATTCTAGTTCTTTTTGTATAGAAGTATTTGTTTATTTTTCATATACTTATAACATCTGCTTCTGAGAGAATGTGAACTAATGAATATAGATAACCAAACACAGTAGCTATAGAAAATGGGAGTACAGATAGGCATACAGTGGAGTGCATAAAATAGGGGAAATATTAGCAAATGGTGCAAGTGCATTATCAGCGGCAGGGAGGTAGCAGATTGTTGTTGGCTGGATAAATAATAAATAGCTCTTAGAAGGCTGAGTTGTTTCTGGAGTACAGATTCCAAGCAACCTATGATCTGGGAAAACAAAAGGAAATGTAGTTATAAGAACTCAAGGCGGATGATCAAAATGTGAATGCTTACTCCTTCTTTAAAGGGAACAAGAATACCCTTGGCAGGGAAGAGGCAAAGATTAAAACAGAGACTGAAGGAACACCCATTCAGAGCCTGCCCACATGTGACCCCTTATATATACAGCCACCCAATTAGACAAGATGGATGAACAAAAGTGCAGAAGTGTAGATCGCTCCTGAGAGACACAGCCAGAATACAGCAAATACAGAGCCCGAATGCCAGCAGCAAACCACTGAACTGAGAATAGGACCCCCCGTTGAAGGAATCAGAGAAAGAACTGGAAGAGCTTGAAGGGCTCGGACCCCATATATTTTAACAATGCCAAGAAACCAGAGCTTCCAGGGACTAAGCCACTACCTAAAGACTATACATGGACTGACCCTGGACTCTGACCTCATGGTAGCAATGAATATCCTAGTAAGAGCACCAGTGGAAGGGAAGCCCTGGGTCCTGCTAATACTGAACCCCAGTGAACTAGACTGTTGGGGGAGGCGGCAATGGGGGAGGTGGGGAGGGAACACCCACCCTTAAGGAAGGGGAGGGGGGATGTTTGCCGAGCAGGGAAAGGGAATAACACTTTCGAAATGTATATAAGAAATATTCAAGTTAATAAAAAATGAAAAAAAAAAAAAAAGAACTAGGGATGAGATCACAACCAAAGTGGCAGCCCAAAGCTTTGAAATGATGTTCTGGAGATTAATCCAGATATTCTTATATCTTCCCACTGGAGATCAAAGTTGAGTCTAGACACTAGTTTACAACTCATCTTTTAGTTATGGCAAAGAATTTTTGTACAGAATACACGGTAGTTCCCTGGAAGAGAAGGGATTTAATTTGAAGCTTTATGCTAACATATGCTTAGCTTGGACAATGGGGACATCAACTGATATGGCTAGTTCTGGGTGCTGGACTAGCATGTGAAAGAACCAAAGAGAATTGTGAGGACTGGAATTGCTAATTGTATTATACTGCAATTTTCTTTTCTTTTCTTTTTATTTTATTGGATATTTTCTTCATTCACATTTCAAATATTACCCAGTTTTCCAGTTTCCCCTCCACAACCCCCCTATCACATCCCCCTCTCTCTGCTTCTATGAGGGTGCTCCCCAACCTAACTACTCCCTCTTGCCTCCCTGCCCTGGCATTCTCCTACAATGGGGCATCAAGCCTTCATAGGACCAAGGGCCTCTCCTCCCATTGCTGCCTGACAAGGCCATCTTCTGTTACTTATGTGGCTGCAGCAATGGATCACTCCAGTGTACTCTTTGGTTGGTGGTTTAGTCCTTAGAAGCTCTGGGGTATCTGGTTGGTTGATATTACCCCTTCAGCTCCTCAGAACTTTTTCTAACTCCTCCATTCAGGACCCTGGGATACTTCAATGTAGTGTGTTTTTTAATTAGCAGTATGTTATTTGAAAAGAATCCAAGTCTCAAAGTGACCATAATATTTTGGCTAACCTAATATTTATAGAAATACTCATTCTTTGTAGAAAATACTCATTGCACAATTATATGCAAACCAATCATAGGATGATGCTAGATGGTAAAGTGGTTTGTGTTTGTTCTATAACATACCTATATATTTGTACCTATAAACTATTTGTCTTGTTTGAAGTATCGAGAAACATAAATAAAATAAAACATAAATAAAAATTGAGTGTTAAAATGACCCACTGTAATCCAAGATTATCAAACTTAAAGTAAAGGGAATATGAAAAGCTCTAAAGTGGAGTGTATTCATTTTTATTTTATATCCCTATAATTGAAAATAAAGACTCTAAGATATCGAAGATACCTCCCTGAAGAAACATGGATTATTCGAAGCAGTAGAAACATTCCAACTGCATTTGTTTTATTTCTATAACTAATAGCTCTGTTGTCAGGGATGATCAAGTTGGGCACAACTACTTCAAACCGGAGCTCATAACACAATAAAAAGTTCCAAAAGTCAGGGGAAAATTCAAAGGAAAACTCTGATTTAAATGCAAGCCAAATATAGGAGCCAAATTATCAAAAGCCACTCATTTAGGCTACTTTTCACTTTTCTGGTTGCATTATTGCTCACCAGTAAGAGGATGGAAGGGCATTACTGAGTTAGGTCAGTATGTGGGTTTGTTTATTTATTTATTTATTTATTTATTTATTTATTTATTTATTCGGTTTACATCCCAATATCTGGCTCCTCTTTCCAGTCCTCCCCTCACACAGTTCATCCCCCTTTACCCTTCCCCCACATCATCCCATATTGGTATTTCAAGTCACTGTAGTGCTAAGTGTATCCTCTGCCACTGAGACCAGACATGGCAGACCAGTTAGGGGGAGAGAATCCACAGGTATACAACAGATTCAGTGACAGCCCCCACTCCAGTTGTTGGGGGACCCATATGAAAATCAAACTGTACATGTGTTACATATATATGTATAGGGCATCTAGGTCCAGCCCATGCTCTCTCTTTGGTTAATGGCTCAATCTCTGGGAGCTCAGGGAGTTTTGTAAGAAGAGTTGGGGGAAGGATTGAAGGACCTGAAGAGGATAGGGACTCCACAGGAAAACCAACAGTGTGCATTCTTACAATCAAATTTATTTACACAGTTTAAGGGCCAAGGGCACACTTAGCATAGTTGAAGCCCTGGCAAGGTTCATTTTCTACCACCACATAAACTGGGTGCCATAATGCACAGTTTTTTTTTTAATCTTTATTAACTTGGGTATTTCTTATTTACATTTCGATTGTTATTCCCTTTCCAGGTTTCCAGGCCAACATCCCCCCTAGCCCCCCTTTCCCCTTCTCTATGGGTTCCCCTCCCCATTTTCCCCCCCATTACTGCCCTCCCCTTAACAATCACGTTCACTGGGGGTTCAGTCTTGGCAGGACCAAGGGCTTCCCCTTCCACTGGTGCTCTTACTAGGCTATTCATTGCTACCTATGCAGTTGGAGCCCAGGGTCAGTCCATGTATAGTCTTTGGGTAGTGGCTTAGTCCCTGGAAGCTCTGGTTGGTTGGCATTGTTGTTCATATGGGGTCTCAAGCCCCTTCAAGTTCTTCCAGTCCTTTCTCTGATTCCTTCAACGGGGTCTTGTCCTCAGTTCAGTGGTTTGCTGTTGGCATTCGCCTATATATTTGCTGTATTCTGGCTGTGTCTCTCAGAAGAGATCTACATCCGGTTCCTGTCGGCCTGCACTTCTTTGCTTCATCCATCTTATCTAGTTTGGTGGCTGTATATGTATGGGCCACATGTGGGGCAGGCTCTGAATGGGTGTTCCTTCTGCCTCTGTTTTAAAATTTGCCTCCCTATTCCCTCCCAAGGGTATTCTTGTTCACCCTTTAAAGAAGGAGTGAAGCATTTGCATTTTGGTCATCCTTCTTGAGTTTCACATGTTCTGTGCATCTAGGGTAATTTGAGCATTTGGGCTAATTTCCACTTATCCATGAGTGCATACCATGTGTGTTTTTCTGTGATTGGGTTAGCTCCATAGTGCACACTTATAATCCTAAGAGGTGGAACAGGAGACAGAATGATGAGGAAGTCAAGGTCATCCTTGGTTACATATTCCCCAGACCACTTGGTCTACATGTGACCCTGCTTTAAGAGCCACACATACAAAACTTAAACCAAGTAAATTACCTTCAGAACTCTCTCCACTCTCACTGTAAACTGTTCAATGGGTAAACATTTTATGAAATTTTACATCCATAGTGTCAAGGCCATGGTTATTGTCATTGGTAGGTTACTGTTTGAAACTGCATACCATTGTCACATTTTGTTTCAACATAGAGCTGCCCTTGGAGTTGTGCTTAGATATGTGGGCTATGATGACTGCACATAATGTCTCAATTAAATTACCAAATGCTATACCCAAACTAATCACCTAATGCTGCATTCTGAATGATAACCTTGATTTATTGCCATGTCTGAAACATTTTTATTAATTAATTAATTAATTAATTTTCTTTACAACTCAGTAGAAGTTCCCCATCTTTCCTCTCCTCC
The DNA here is from genome assembly GCF_011064425.1 of Rattus rattus. NCBI lineage: Eukaryota > Metazoa > Chordata > Mammalia > Rodentia > Muridae > Rattus > Rattus rattus. Next base: position 28,017,227 of record NC_046172.1, read on the forward strand.
CAGTTCCTCCCTTTTGCTTTCCCTCCCCCAACCCCTTTTTTCCTTAGAAAATGGAAGGCCTCCTATGGGTATCAACCCACCTTGGCATATCAATTTGCAGTAGGACTAAGCAAATCTTTTACTATTGAGGCTAGACAAAGCAAGTCCAGTTAGGGAAAGAGATCCAAAGGCAGGTAGCAGAGTTCAAGACAGTCCCTGTTCCTACTGTTAGGTTTCCCCCATGAAGACCAAGCTGCACAACTGTTACATATGTGCAAAGGGCTTTTCTTAGAACAGGATACTTTGATTTCTTTCCACCGATTGCACAAAACTATACCTCTTTTAGAGTTTTCCAAAGACACCTGTAAAGCTACTTTCAACTGTTTAATTGGCATTGAAACATGTTATTATGGATCTTTAGCTACAAATATTATTTGTCTAAATGTCTTTTTCTGTCACATTACAGTATCAGAAAATCATCCCATTTGTGTTCACTAATAACATAACTGGGGAAAGGTCTCAAACTCAACCTGGCTTGGAAGTCTATGTTTTCATTTAATGAAAGCATAGAAAAAGAGAGGAATATCTACGAACTTTTCTTAACATTTATTTACCTTGTGATAGATGACTATTTCATTATTTCCTATCAATAGTTTTGGATATTTACACAATTCAAAGACAGCATAAAATATACATCCTGCTTTAATTGGGCTTCCACCATTGAGTAGGGTATAAAATACTCCAATTAAATTGAAACAAAGCATAAATATTAGAGACAGTTCTTATCAAGCAGGTGGAAAGTACAAAAGATGACATCTTTTTCAGCTAAGATTCAGGAGTAGTTCTGACATGGGCATTGATAAAGTATACTGGTATTCAATGTAATCATGTCAGGAAATAGATGATAACTTGATGTTTTACCACTACTCTTTATTCTGACTACACTCTGTTCTGACTACAACAATATTACCCTCCCTCCCTATATCTCTTCACCATCTCCATTTTTTCAGTTAATTGACCTAATTCCATTAATTTGAATATTTCAAATTTACCCTAAATTCTTTTAGGAATCTGACCTGATTCCTTTCTAAATGATAGTCCCTGTACTTCATTTCATTCTGTGTTTTTTGTGTCACCACACCTATTATGATTTATCATGAATGTTTGCCTATTTTTTATCTCCTATTATAGTCTTAGCACCACAAGACTTATTGCACAGACTCTGATCTGTGATCAGCACCCAAAAAATACTTACTTGCATGAACAAATAATTAAAAAAATTTATAGAATCATTTTTCTTATGACCATGAGTAGTTGAGCAATATAACACTAGGAGAATAGTCACATCCAAGGCTTTGTAGATGGATTTTCTTGTATCTTATACAACTGACACAGTCTTACATGATAGCATTCCTCCCATCTGCTATGTGTTGTAACCAAATTTTTCTTTGCTGACTTAGTTGAAATACAGACGTTTGGTGTGTAATAAAAGACAGAAATGGCATTTTAGCCTGCATATCCAATGAAATGCAATAAAAATTCCTTAGAAAACTGCATATAACTTACCAATCTAACATTTGCGTGGCCCTTCCTGAGGATTAATTTTTGGAATCTGGAACAGCAGGAAATTGATTGCCATTAGGGAATATTTTCTGATAGTCATGTAAAATATAAAAATAAAAAGGAAATTAGGACATTATCTTCTTTACCACAATCTTTAAAAATACATTTTATATAGACATATATACCATGCATGCAAGGCATAAAACACCACAAAGACACACACACACACATAGACACACACACACACACACAAAGGAGGGGATGCAAGGGGGGAGAAAAAAGAAGAGAGGAAGAGAGAAAGAAAACTTTCAATATCCTGGAATACACACACACACACACACACACACACACACACACACACACACACACAAAATGAATAAATAAATAAGCAAATAATAAAAACATTGAAATGAGAATATAGTTCAGAATTTGATATTTAAGTGTTTATAGGCTACAGTGATATGGATGCCAACTATAAATTTAATGCAAGCTTCTCTGACTTTTACCAAACCAGTAGGAGTACAGATGAAGTCAATTAGTTATGTGTAAGGAGATGACCTAGGAGATAATATTAACAGTAGGTGACTGGGAAGTTATATATAGTTCAGACTGCTGATCTGTGTTTAATGAATGCAACATCTTGGGGTGTAATTTTTTCAGCAACTGTCAGACTTCTATTGTATTACCACGAATGATTTTTCTGTGTTCCAAAGTTGTGCTACCTACAAAACCTATGTCATTCCCTTAATGGCTACTGATTTATTTTGATTACTAGATAAAATATATAACACATGACTCATCTATGCTCAAAGAGTTCTCTACACTGTAGTCTAATCTGGTGTTAGGTATTCAAATAATCTTAATGACTTTAGATATGGTTTCTCAATTAATTCAATTGAGATCTCACTAACTCCTGAGTTTATTTTTCTATTCAGTGCCTTAGTCTTTTAACACTTGAATGTTTTTAAAATAAATTATGACTAACCATTTCCTTTTATGATTTTATAATTTTATTAGTTTGTTGGAAATTTCATACAATGTATTTTGATCATATTCACTCTCTACTCTTCGCAGATACAACCCCACGTACTCACCTCTCCTGATTTCAGGGTGTCTTTATTTGTCTTACTAAGTCCTATTTGTATTGTCCATACACTTCTGGGTGTTGACCACACCTTAAAATTAACCATCTCTTTCTCCCCCAGAAGTCATTACCTGGCTATATCTATTCTGGTAGAGAAAGGAGCCACTGTCTTTCCATGGTAGACTATAACCAGCCATTTTATAAAAAGTTGCTGTTAAAGTGGCTCAAGTGATTTGACCAGCAACATACACTTTTTTAAAACTAGAATTAGTTTATAAATATTTCTTCTCTTGATCTTCGCAGCACAATCACATAGATCTTAGAGCAGCTCATTCACTTATACTGCTCTATATTTTCGAAGCTAATAGATACCTTATAGGCCTTTATGAAGGATGTCTAGGCCTAATGCTAAATTCTTCCTGTAAAGCCAACAAATATGTTTGCCTGGACATGTGTTTGGAATACCTGTATTTTTAATTAAAATACTTCATTAATTCTTTAAGAATTTTGTACAATGCTTTGATCATTTTCATGCTTCCCTCAAACATATTTTTCTTTGCCGTCCACCTATCTACAGACCCTCATTTTTCTTTGTTTCTTTTCTTCTTAATTCCCATCAAGTCCAATTTATGATGCCCATATCTATTGTACATATCACCTTTCAATAAAGTGTAGTCACCTTATCAGAAGCTACAGTAAAACAAACAAACAAACAAACAAACAAAAAAAAACAACTCTCCCTCTACTAGCAGCTATTAATTGGCTTTTGCTCTTTGGATATTGGATTTTGTGTCCATGCAAATATATAAAGATTAAAACAGGAGACATATGCCTTAATTTATACATTTCCTAATATACAAGTTTTTCTCATTTCATACTTTTGTTTTGTCTTAGATTTTTATGATATGACAAGGTATATCCTTAAATAACAGTATATTATAGTATATATTTCCATGAGCAGGCATATAACAATATTTATGTTGAATAAGTGCTTGAGAAATATATAAAAGCAGGGCATAGTCATCTTGAATCTCATGGAGTGTTGTACTTTATAAACAAGGAAAAATTATGAACACACTGACTATGAGCCTTTTTATTGTCCATTTTCTGTGAATTTAGATATTCTTGGAATTGTACAGAAAAGTATGTTTGATCTTAGAGCATCACAATCCAGTAATATTTTTTACAGTTTTGAGAATATTTGAAACTACTGTCTTCAATATGGAAGTCACATGTGGCCATTGAGCAATTAAAATGTGGTCTGGGCACTGAAATTTTAATTTTATAAAATTTTTGTTGATGTTGGTTTCAGTATCCTTGTGTAGCTAGCAGCTCCCTTATTGCAGATAGTTCTTCCGAAGGATGAGCAGGCAGTTTTTAGCACCTAAGTGGTGGTTATTTTTAGTCATTATTCTTCATCCTTCCTCTCTATCCTGGATGGTATTCTAAATTGATTTATTATTTAGTAATTTTGTTAATCTAATTGGGTGGTCTTTCTTGATTTTTGTTGCTATTTTCCTTAATAAAAAAGGTTTCCTCCTGTCTTTTCCATCTGTCTCTTCTCCTTGGTCTTATTGGTGAATCACAAGATAGATATATGCTACTTCTATGGGTGAAGGGATCAATGCATACTAATTGAAGTCTCTAGATAATTTCTCTGTGACACTCCACTCTCTTTGTCTAAACAGAAACTTTGATGTCAGATCCCATGTAGATTGATCATACATGTTAATTATCACTTCCCCTCTTCTTGCTGAACTGTTGAGCTTAACACCTTTGGTAATTCAAACCTCCCACAAAGTAAATTGTTGTGCAAAGATAAGTACAGACATCAGCCAATCTGATTAAAAATTCAGCCATACAGTTTAAAATATCAGACTGTTAAAATGTAAAACTAAAAGAAACTAGTAATCCTGTGATTTCCTAGCCAGGGTTATCAGATACACACACCTGGAGACCGTTTGTAGATGTTGACAGAAGTGTTCATTCGAAATACTTTCCAGATGAATTCTCTTGTAATGGACTGTGCTGAACAGTCTTTAGTTTTGGATGATTTCTTTGAATGCTGTTAAGGAAAAAGGCATCATATGCATCTTAATTTCCTGGTGTGCTTAACCAACATAGCATCTTTTCCTAAGAATGACTTACACACCTTGCTGGGTTCGAAGATGCATTTCAAATACTAGAACAGTGATTCATAATCTTAATCATGAACTGAAGAGTTTGTAGAATACAGATGCTTGGCCCCCTTATCACAGTTTCTGAGTGGTGTTGTATGCTATATAATTCATTTACATTTTCAACAAACTCCCAGAGTTATCATACTGCTTCAAAAAGTACATTTTGAGAAATATTTCCTTAAGTGATGTATAATTCATGGTCATCAAAAATCATAAAATTTTATTATAAGACCTTGCCATGTTTGTCTATGTAGTTGGAGGGATAGTTAAGTTTATAAGGTGTGTTCCAAGCACTAGGACACAAGTTCAATCCCCAGAATACACATAAAAGTTCCAGTTGGTAGAAGGCAGTATTGGGAAAGTTGAATTATGTGGGTCCATGGGTCTTGTTGGCTGGCCAACCTATCATACATGGCAACTTCAAGTCCAGGAAGAAACACTCTCTTTAAAAGGCAAGATGGACCATGACTGAGAATGGATATCTGTGGTTGTTGATCTCTGGCCTTCACACACATATGCACATATATGCAAAGGAACACACACACACACACAAACATATGCACACAAGCACCAGTATGAAATCTTTAACTTAACTTTGGTACATCTCTCAGATTTTTCATGTGAATATACAAACTAATTAATTTATTTACCATTATATTCTACTATATGAAAGACTGTGGAGTTGCAGATACAGGCCTGTATCAGATATGATATAGTCAGGATGTGTACTGGAAAGTGAACAGATAAATAAGATAATAATGTGCTTTATGTTACAGTGTACAGTGAATTATTTCAGAATGTGTGATATAAGTTTGTTTGCTTCAGGGATTTTTCTGAAGCATGCCATATCTGAGCTGAGAATCAGTGAATATTAAGGAGTTAGACAAGCACAAAGGGAGGCAGGAAAAGGAGAAAAATACAATAACAGGGACTTGTGAAGGTATTCTGCAGGAAGGAATGGGATTTTCCCCCTACTCCCACCTGGCACAATGCCGAATGTTAAGAAGACAGGCCACAAAATTAGGAGGACAACAGGATTCAGGTCATGTGACTGCTGGTAGAAAGTTTAGATTAATTCTGACAGCTTCTATCCAGATATTTTAGGCCATTACTTTCTTCATCATAGTTTTGTTTAACTTTGGAAAATATTATCTGCCAGGGAAAGGAAATGTGGAAGATACATATAAATCAAATAAAGAAAAACAGTGTAACTATCACAATGCAACATTATTTCTTACTGCTTGCATTCCTGATGGAATTTTATGAGGAAGGGTTAAACGTTTCTAGTCTAATAAAAATTTATTCTATTCATTCTTACATAGCATGTAATTCTTGTGGTTATAGACAGTTGCAAAGTCTCAGTTCATAAATCTTACTCTAGCCTAAGATATAAATGATAAATGTAGACAATTTCCCAAGCACGGATCCTCCATAATACTAGGGCATGAACTTGAATGTCTCTCTTATTTCAATTTTCCAGTACTTCAGTTGAACCAATTAAAAGTGAGGCACTATGGAAAGGATATAGTTGATTGAGTCACCACTACCTTTTCTTTCTCTATGTTGGAAGTTGTTCTTTGTCATGGATTTTGAGGGTCCCTTGATACACCTTGAAATCCCTGACTTTGACCCTCCTAGGCAAATATTCTATTTGGTCACATGTGATAGTATTTCCCACTATCCTTTCATAGTGTCATTAACTAAGTACCCATACTATAACTGATATCAGCACAGCTTGGATGGTTGGACATTTATATTCTACCGAATGTGACATTTCAGACTCAGTGTCTTTGTGGCATTTATGCAGGAATTTCTCCAAAGCAGCAGGAGATACTTTAGGCCTTAAACAATCATTGCCCTTAAGTATGACAAGGACATTACTGACCTGAGAGTGACCCCCTTTTCCACCACTATTCTGTCTTCATTTATTTATTTGTTTTCAATAGAACCTCAAAAAACGGTATCACTCAAGAACTCATTGTTTCAGGTTCTTTCTCGAGGTTTTCCAAAGCTTAACAGCCTAATAATTATGTGTTGCTTTTCATTTATTGCTAGGGGTTTTGTTTGTTTCATTTTGTTACTTTATTGGGAGGCCAATTACATGAAAGGGAAGAAAAGTTGGAGATGGATGTAATGAGAGAAAAAAATAACAAAATAGATTAATCTGGAATCTCTAATATTGAAATGATGAACACTTCAGAAATTATAGAATAAAGAAAGCAACTAGAAAGATATTTTAACGAAATAAATAAGTCACAGAACACTTTAAGCATCAGTAGCTTATCAAAATTCACAAACTTTTTTGCACTTTCCATAAGGCTCCTTCTCATATGACTTAAGGAGCCATCAGCAAGCTAGTCTATGTTTCTCTACCATCCCTACATGTTGAAATTTATCAATTTATCCAGAAAGGGTAAAAAAGAAAGAAGATCAATTCATGATGAATGAATTAAAACATATTGTATCTGCTACTCTATTTGCTTAACTGGAGACAAGGAGTAGGGTCTAAGGGACTAAACTTAGGAATGAGAAAGCAAAACTCAATGGGAGTTCAGGGGTTTCTGCTACATAAATGAAGATCTCTAAAATTCAAGTATATCATCTACAAAATGAAAAGACTTCTAGTAACATGATTCAACTAATAAAAATATACACCATGATGTATGACTGTAACATAACAGACCTAAGATGGTTAGAAAAAAATGATTCAGATGTATTTTAAAAAGCAAAGTCAACTCCAATATGAAAGGTTAGTGGTAGTATCTGACAAAGGGCTAATATCCAAAATATATAGAGAACTTAAGAAGTTAGCAATGCAAATAATCCAACTAAAACTGGTGTACAGAGCTAAACAGAATTCTCTAATTCCTGATAAACACTTAAAGAAATGATCAAAGGCCTTCCAATCTCCATCTGCGCACAGAGCCAGGACTGTTCCACAGTACTTGGACACAAAACCTGCCCAGAGAGAACAGGTCTTCCAGGAGCACACTCCTTTCTAAGCCCTCAGCCCATAGGTGAATCCCCACTATCTCCCCATTCACTGTCCAAGAGAAGACCTGGCAGGAGTACACAGGGCTTGGAAAACACAGGGCAGCCTGGGATGGGACCCATCACGCCTCTATCTACAGACAGAGTAGTTCTATAGCTATAGGACCTAAAACCTACCAACAAAGCTAGTATGCCAGGAGCTCTCTCAATCCAAAGATCACAGATTCACAGGCTCACAGGCCCACAGGAGAGACAAGTTCCACTCAGAGACAGCAATACTAATGATCATCACAGATAACCAGATGGCAAGAGACAAGCTCAAGAATCTAAGCAACAGAAACCAAGACATCTTGGCATCATCAGAACCTAGTTCTTCCACCACAGCAAATACTGGATATTCCAACACGTCAGAAAAGCAAGATTTGGATTTAAAATCACATCTCATGATGATGATAGAGGACTTTCAGAAGGACATAAATAACTCCCTTAAAGAAATACGGGACAACACAGGTAAACAAGTAGAAGCCCTTAAAGAGGAAACACAAAAATCCCTTAAAGAATTACAGGAAAACTCAACCAAACAGTTGAAGGAATTGAATAAGACATACGAGGATCTAAAAATGAAAATAGAAACAATAAAGAAATCACAAAGAGAGACAACACTGGAGATAGAAAATCTAGGAAAGAGATCTGGAGTCATAGACACAAGCATAACTAACAGAAAATAAGAGATAAAAGAGAGAATCTCAAGGGGAAGAAGATACCACAGAAAGCATTGTCACAACTATCGAAGAGAATGTAAAATGCAAAAGCCTCCTAAGCCAAAACATCCAGGAAATCCAGAACACAATGAGAAGATCAAACCTAAGAATAATAGGTATAGAAGAGAAGGAAGATTCCCAACGTGAAGGGCTAGTAAATATCTTCAACAAAATGATAGAAGAAAATTTCCCTAACCTAAAGAAAAAGATACCCATTAATAAACAAGAAGCCTATAGAACTCCAAACAGACTGTACCAGAAAAGTAATTCCTCCTGTCACATAATAGTCAATAGACCAAATACACATAACAAAGAAAGAATATTAAAAGCAGTAAGGGAAAAATGGTCAAGTAACATATGAAGGCAGTCTGTACCAGACTTCTCAACAGAGACAATGAAAGCTAGAAGGTCCTAAACAGATGTCATAAAGACCCTAAGAGAACACAAATGCCAGCCCAGGTTACTGTATCCAGCAAAACTCTCAATTACCATAGATGGAGAAATCAAGATATTCCATCAGAAAACCAAATTTACACAATATCTTTCCACAAATCCAACATTACAAATGATAATAGATTGAAAGCTCCAACACAAGGTGGGAAACTATCACCTAGAAAAGGCAAGAAAGTAATCTTTTGCAAATAAACCAAAAGAATACAGCCACACAAACACAATCCTACTTCTGACAACAAAAATACCAGGAAATAATCACTATTCTTTAAAATCTCTTAACATCAGTGGAATCAATTCCCTGAAAAAATACATAGACTAAAAGACTGGATATGTAAACAGGACCCAGCATTTTGCTGCATACAGGAAATGCACCATAGTGACAAAGACAGACACTACCTAAGTGTAAAACCTGGGAAAAATTACAAGCAAATGGTTCCAAGAAACAAGCTGGAGTAGCCATTCTAATGTCAAATAAAATCAACTTTTAACCAAAAGTTATCAAAAAAGGTAAGGAAGGACACTTTATACTCATCAAAGGAAAAATCTACCAAGATAAACTCTCAATTTTGAACATCTCTGCTCCAAATGCAAGGGCACCCACATTCATAAAAGAAACTTTATTAAAGTCCAAAGCATATATTACACCACAATAATAGTAGAAGACTTCAATACACCAGTCCCAATAAATGGACAGATTACAGAAACAGAAACTAAATAAAGACACAGTGGAACTAACAGAAATTATGAACCAAATGGATTTAATAGATATGTATAGAGTATTTCATCCTAAAACAAAAGAATTTGCCTTCTTTTTAGCACCTCATGGTACCTTCTCCAAAATTGACCATATCAGTCACATAACAGGCTTGAACAGATACGAGATGATTGAAACAATCCCATGCATACTATCAGATCACTATGGACTAAGGCTAGTCTTCAATAAAAACAAAAACAGCAGAAAACCCACATACACATCGAAGGTGAAAAACACTCTATTCAATGATAACTTGATCAAAGGAAGAAATAAAGAAAAGAAATTAAAGACATTTAGAATTTCATGAAAATGATGGCTCAGCATGCCCAAACTTATGGGACACAATGAAAGCAGTGCTAAGAGGAAAACTCACAGCTCTGAGTGCCTCCAAAAAGAAATTGGAGAGAACATACAATAACACCTTGACAGCACCCCTGAAAACTCTAGAACAAAAAGAAGCAAAATTCATCCCAGAGGAGTAGACAGCAGGAAATAATTAAACTCAGAGCTGAAATCAACCAAGTAGAAAAAAAAAGAACTATACAAAGAATCAACAAAATCAGGAGCTGGTTCTTTGGAAAAATCAATGCGGTAGATAAACCCTTAGCTAGACTAACCAGAGGGCAGAGAGACAGTATCCAAATCAACAAAATAAGAAATGAAAAAGGAGACATATTAACAGAATTTGAGGAAATTAAAAAAAAAATCAGATCCTACTACAAAAGCCTATATTCAAAACAATTGGAAAATATAGATGAAATGGCCAATTTTCTAGACAGATACCAGGTACCAAAGTTAAATCAGGATCAGATAAACCATCTAAACACTTCCCTAACTCCCAAAGAAATAGAAGCAGTTATGAAAAGTCTCCCAACCAAAATAAATAAATAAATAAATAAAGCCCAGGACCAGATGGATTTAGTACAGAATTCTATTCACCTTCATAGAGCACCTAATAACCATACACTCCAAGCTATTCCACAAAATAGGAACAAAAGGAACACTACCCAATTGCTTCTATGAAGCCTCAATTATGCTTATACCTAAACCACCCAAAGACCCTACAAAGAAAGAGACCTTCAGACCATTTCCCTTATGAATATTGATGCAAAATGCTCAATAAATTTCTCACAAACTAATTCCAAGAGCACATCAAAACGATCATCAATCATGATAAAGTAGGCTTCATCACAGGGATCCAAGGATGGTTCAATATATGGAAATTCATCAACTTAATCCATTATGTAAACAAATTCAAAGAGAAAAACCACATAATCACCACATTAGATGCTGAGAAAGTATTTGAGAAAATTCAAAATTCCTTCATGTCAAAAGTTTTAGTAAGTTCCAGAATTCAAGACCCATACCTAAGCATAGTAAAAGCAGTATACAGCAATCCAATAACCAACATAAAAGTAAATGGAGAGAAACTTGAAGCAATCCCACTGAAATCAGGGAAGTCTTAGCCAGAGAAATCAGACAACAAAAGATCAAAAGGATACAAATTGAAAAGATTGAAGTAAAAATATCACTATTTGCAAATAATAGTATATTCAAGCAATCACAAAACTTCTATCGCAGATATCCTACAACTGATAAACAACCTCAGCTAAGTGGCTAGATATAAAATTAACTCAAACAAATAGTAGCCTTCTTCTATTCAAAGTATCAACAGGTTGAGAATAATTAGGGAAATGACACTCTTCATATTAGCCACAAATTATATATACCTTTTTGTTACTCTAACAAAGCAAGTGAAAGATCTGTTTGACAAGAACTTCAAGTTTCTGAAGAAATAGTTCAAAGAAGATTTCAGAAGAGAGAAAAACCTCCCATGCTCTTGATTGGGAGGATTAATATAGTAAAAGTAGCCATCTTGCAAAAAGCCATCTACAGATTCAATGCAATCCCCATCAAAATTCCAGCTCAATTCTTCATAGAATTAGAAAGAGCAATTGGCAGATTCATTTGGAAAAGCAAAAAAAAAAAAAAAAAAAAACCAGAATAGTGAAAACCATTCTTAACAACAAAAGAATGGTGGAATCACCATCTCAGACCACAACCTGTATTACAGAGCAATCTTGATAAAAACTGCATGGTATTGGTACCGAGACAGTCAGGTAGACCAATGGAATAAAATTGAAGAGCCAGAAATGAACCCACACACCTATGTTTATTTGATCTTTGACAAAGGAACTAAAACTATCCATTGGAAAAAAGACAGCATTTTTAACAAATGGTGCTGGTTGAACTGGAGTTCAGCAGGAAGAAGATTGCAAATTGACCAATATTTATCTCCTTGTACAAGGCTCAAGTCCAAGTGGGTCAAGGTCCTACATATAATACCATATACACTGAAACTAATAGAAGAGAGAGTGGGGAAGAGCCTTGAACACATAGGCACAGGGGAAATGAATGAACAGAATGCCAATGGCTTAGGCTCTAACATCAAGACTTGACAAATGAACCTCATAAAATTACAAAGCTTCTGTACGGCAAAGGACACTGTTGTTAGGACAAAACAGCAACCAACAGATTGGGAAAATGTCTTTACCAATCCAACATTTGATAGAGAGCTAATATCTAATATATCTAAAGAACTCAATCTAAAGTTCAACTCTAGAGATTCAAATAATCCTGTTACAAAATAGGTACAGAGCAAAACAACAAATTTTCAAATGAGGAATATCGAATGGCTGAGAAGCATCTAAAAAAAATGTCCAATTTCCCTGATGTCCTTAGCATCAGGGAAATGCAAATCAAAACAAAACTGAGATCCCACTTCACATAAGTCAGAATGGCTAATATAAAACCTCAGGTGACAGTAGATGCTGGCAAGGATGTGGAGAAAGAGAAACACTCCTCCATTGGTGGTGGAATTGCAAGCTGGTACGTCCACTCTGGAAAGCAGTCTGGAGGTTTCTCAGCAAATTAGACATAGTAGTACCTGAAGACACAGCTATATCATTCCTGGGCATACACACAAAAGACGCGCCAACATATAACAAAGACACATGCTCCACTATGTTCATAGCAGCCTTATTTATAATAGCCAGAAGCTGGAAACAACCAAGATGTCCCTCAACAGAGGAATGGATACAGAAAATGTGGTACATTTTCACAACAGATTACTACTCAGCTATTAAAATAATTGACTGCATGAAATTCTTAGGCCAATGGATGGAACTAGAAAATATCATCCTGACTGAGGTAACCCAATCACCAAAGAACACACATGGTATGCTTTCACTGATAAGCGGGTATTGGCTTAAAACTTGGATACCTAAGAAAAACTTCACAGATCATATGTAGACCAAGAAAAAGGAAGACCAAAATGTGGATGCTTCATTCCATCTTAGAAAAGAGAACGAAATACTCACAGGAGGAAATACAGGGACAAAGAGTGGAGCAGGGACTGAAGAAAAGGTCATTCCGGGACTCCATCACCTGGGAACCCATCTCATATGCAGCCACCAAACCCAGTCACTATTGCCGATGCCAAGAAGTAAGTGCTTGCTGACAGGAGCCAGATATGGGTGTTTCCTGAGAGGCTTTGCCAGAGCCCTACTGATACAGATGAGGATGGTTGCAGTTAACCATTGGACTGAACAAGGGGACCCCAATGGAGGAGTTAGAGAAAAGACTGAAGGAGCTGAAGGGGTTTGCAACCCCATAGGAAGAACAACAATATCAACCAACCAGACCCACCCAGAGCTCCCAGGGCTAAACCACCAAACAAGGAATACACATGGAGGGACCCATGACTCCCACCACAATGTGGCAGAGGATAGCGTTGTCTAACATCAATAGGAGGGAAAGCCCCTGGTACTCTGAAGTCTTGTTTCCCCATGTATGGTAATGCCGGGATGTTGAGGTTGGAGTGGGTGGGTGGGAATGGGAGCATCCTCATGGAAGCAGGAGGAGCAGGGCATATAGGTAAGGGAAGAAAGGGGATAAAATTTAATGTAAATACATAAAATATCCAAGAAAAAATATTAAATTAAAAAATGATCAAAGTCCTTTGTTGTCAGGGAAATGCAATTCAAAACAACTCTGAGATTCCAAATCATAGCCATCAGAATGGCTAAGAACAACAACAACAACGGGGACTATGACAACAAAATATCAAGGGACAGCACATAGAAGCATGTGGAGCAAGGGGCAACACTTCTTCATTGCTGGTAGGAATGTGAACTAGTGTAACCACACTGGAAATCAATTTGGTAGCAGAAAATTGGCACTAGCTCCATTTAAAAGCCCAGATATAATCCATTCCTGAACATACATCAAAACATGTCTAACATTCCACAACTTATTCAACGATGTTCACAGCAACTTTATTCATAATAGCCAGAAACTAGAAACAACTCAGATGTCCCTCAACTGAGGAGTGGGTAAAGAAAAATATGGCTCATTTATACAGTGGAAAACAATTCAGCTATTTTAATAAAAGAACTTCATGAATTTCAAAGACATGACTGGAACTAGAAAATATCTTTCTTCATGAGGTAACACAGACCCAAAAAATATGCATGGTATAGTTATGAAGTACAAGGTAATCACTCTACAATCTATAGACACAAAGAACCCAGATACCAAAGGCGGGCCCAAGTGAAGCTGTTTGCATCTTTTTCAAAAGGGAAATAAAATAGAAACTGAGAGTGGGTGGATGGAGTAAGCAAATTGGTTAAGAGGTGGGGTCAGTTGTAGGGAGAGCAGGAGAGATAGAAAAGGCACAGGCAGTGATAGGAAGTACCTGGGATGAGGGAGTCTCAGGGTGGCTAAGGGGTAACTCTACCTGAAACTCCTAGCAATGGGGTATATGGATCCTTAAGTGTCTACTTTCTGACTAGACAGGACTCCCAGGGAAGGGATAAGGACAGCAACCCACCCACAATACCTTTGACCTAAATGTGTCTGGCCTACAATATGTACAGGGACAAAGATGGAGCAGAGATGGAGGGAATGGCCAACCAATGACTAGCCCAAAATAAGATCCATCTCATGGGCAAGAACCAATCTCTGACACTATGAATGATACTCCGATATGCTTGCAGACAAGATTCTAGCATAATTATCCCCTAAGAGCTCCATCCCACAAACTGACTGCAGATGCAGAGACCCACAAACAACCATTAGATGGAGTTCTGGTAGTCTTGTGGAAGAGTTGTGGGGGAGATTGAGGGACCCAAAGAGTGTAGGAATTCCACATGAAGACCAACAGTGTCAACTAACCTAGATGCTAGGGTCTTTCAGAGACTTAATCACCAACCAAAGGGCAACATGAGCTGGACCTAACCCGCCCCCCACATATATAGTAGATATGCAGCTTATTCTTCATTCGAGTTCCCCAAGAACTGGAGCAGGGGCTGTCACTGAATATGTTGCCTGCCTGTGGATTCTATTTCCCTAACTTGGTCACCTTGTCTGGCCTCAGTAAGAGAGGATGCTCCTAGTCCTGCAGTAACTGATGTGGGCATGGAGAGAGGGGAAGGGGGGCTGAGGAGTATTGGGGAAGTTCCCCCTTCTAAGAGGAAGAGAGTGGGGAATGGGGAAAGGATTTGGGAGAGAGAGTGACTGGTAGAAGAAGAGAGGTTGATATTGAGAGGTAAAGTGAATAAATAATTTTAAAAATATGGGCTGGAGAGATGGCTCAGTGGTTAAAAGCCCTCACTGCTCTTACAGAGGTCCTGAGTTCAATTCCCGGCAACCACATGGTGGCTCACAACCATCTGTAATGAAATCCAATGCCTTCTTCTGGCATGTCTGAAAACAGCTACAGTGTGCTCACATACATAAAATAAATATAGCTTTAAAAATATAAGAAAGATGAGGAATAAAACCATTTTATCAACTTCTTATCTGGAAGGAGATAGAGCAATGTCTTCCAAACACTGTATAGGAAAATAATTGCCAACTAAGACTACTATATCAACTGTCTTATTCACTAAGAATGAGAGTGAACTAGGGCTTTTTAAAAAACCTTTGATAAATTTTACCCTTAGGAAGACCCTGAAACATGAACACCATTATAGTAAATCATGAAAGAAATAAGGATTTGAAACAATAGGTCAAATACAGAAGGAACAACTCCCCAAAACAATGGTAAAGAAATGTTTTGAGAAAGCAATGATTAGAGATTCAAGAAAACCAACTTCCCCTAATGGAACATGAAGAGGGGAAATATTAGGGGAGAAAATGTTAACCGAAATATGAAGTGGAAGGTCTGATTGAATGGATTAATTTTAAATTGTCTTACTGTAGGATATAGAAAGAACTAACGATACAAATAAAGATAACTAAGCAAAGGAATATGAAGCTGTGATCAGCTCTAGAGGAAAAAGAACTTACAAGAAAGTTAATTTAATCAGATCATACTTACCTTACCCCAATGATACTAGATAACAACTAGCAAAAGGTTATGCTCTATCTATTCTTCAATGATGAATTGAGGTGAAAGAGGATATAAGACCTACATAATTATATATCAAAATATCTACTAAATAGATGATGTCATCTTAAATTGGTTTGTATTATGAAATTAACTTAATCTAAGCCAATTTGAGGTTTTGCAGCATGTTATCTTTTAGATAATTTAATTTTTTTTATTTATTCTCTTTACATCCTGCTCACTAACCCCCTGACACAATCCTTTCCTCTTCCCCTTCCCCTTCTCTTCTGTGTAGATACCCACGCCCCCAGTATGCCCTTCACCCTGGCCTTTCAAGTGTCTGTGAGGTTAGATGATTCTTCTCCCACTGAGGCCAGACAAGACAGCCCAGCTGAAAGAACATATCCCACAAACAGGCAACAACTTTAGGGATAGCCCACATTTCAGTTGTTCAGGACCCACATGAATGTCAAGCTGCTCATTTGCTACATATGAGTGGGGAGATCTAGGTCCAGCCCCTGTAAGTTCTTTGTGTGGTGGTTCAGAATCTGAGAGCCCAAAGGGTCCAGGTTAATTGGCACTATTGGACTTCCTGTGGAGTTCCTATCCCCTTTGGTACCCACAATTCCTATTTTTTCCTAAGAATCCCCAAGCTCCATCAAGTGTTTGATTGTGGGTATCTGTGTCTGTCTCAGTCACCTGTTGGGTGGAGCCTCTCAGAGGACATCATGCTTCTGTCTGTAAGCATAACAGAGTATCATTAATAGTGTTAGGGATTGGTGCTTGCCCACTGGATGGGTCTTAAGTTGGGCCAGTTATTGGTTGCTCATTCCATCAGTCTCTGCTCCATCCTCCTGGACTTGCATTATTTGTAGACAGAAAAAATTTTGGGGTGAAATTTTGTTGGTGAGTTGCTGTCTAGATATAGAAGGTGGCCTCTTCAGGTCACATATCCCCAATGTAGTGAGTAATACCTAAGGTCAACCCCATTGATTCTTGGTGCCACTTTTTCCCCAAGTCATGTCTCATCCTGGAGATGCTCCCCACATCCTAACCCCTGTCAGTTGCAGATTTCCATTTATTTTCATGGCCATCTAGCCATCTCTTCTGTCCTTCTGCATACCTGATCATGAATCTACCATTCTCTCCCTCCTAGTTTGCTCCCTCCATATGTGTCTTATGACCATATTATTCCCCCATCTAAGAGGAGGAGAGTGGGGAATGTGAAGTGAGATTATAACTTACCTTTCAGGACCTTCCTTTTTGTTTAGCTTCTTTGCATCTGTAGAGTATAACATGGTACATTTATTTTATGTCTAATATCCACTGATAAATGAGTACATACCATGCACTCCCTTTTGGGACTGAGTTAACTCTCTCAGGATGATATAATAAATTTCCATCCATTTGCCTGCAAAATTCATGATGTCTTAATTTTTAATAGCTGAGTAGTGTTCTATTTTGTAGATGTACCTTATTTTCTTCATCCATTCTACAATTGAAGGACATCTAGCTTGTTTGCAGTTTCTGTCTATTACAAATAAAGTTGCTATGAACATAGTTGAGGAAGTGTCTTTGTGAGATTTTGCAGCATCTTTTTGGGCATATATCCAGAAGGGATACAGCTGGGTCTTGATGTAGAACTCTTCCAAGTTTTCTGACAAAATGCCAAATTGATTACCAACGTGGTATGCTCACACGCCAGCAATGGAAGATTGTTCCCCTTGCTCCAGATCCTCAAAAGCTTGTGATATCTCTTGAGTATTTTTTTTTATCTTAGCCATCCTGATGGGTATAGGATGGAATCTCAGAGTTATTTTCATTTGTAATTCCTTGATGTCTATGGACTTTAAAAATTTATTTTAATACTTCTTGGCCTTTGGAAATTTCTCTGGTGAGAATTCTCTGTTTAGTTCTGTAACCCATTCTTTAATTGGGTTATTTAGCCTGTTGGCATCTAACTTATTGAGTTCTTTGTAAAATTTTGATGTTAGCTCTCTGCAAGTGCAGGTTTGATGGAGATCCTTTACTAATCTATGGGCTGCCAATTTATCCTATTGACGGTGCTGTTTGTTTTACAAAAAACTTTGCAGTTTCATGAGGTCCTATTTATCAATTTTTGATTTTAGAGCATGAGCCCTTGGTTTCTGTTAAGGAACGTTCCCTCTCTACCAGTGTGATCAAGGGTATTTTCTACTTTCTTTTCTATGGGATTTAATGTATCCAGGTTGATATTGATTCAATGTGTGACTTAAGCTTTAACATGTTTCCCTTACAAATGTAGGAGCATTTGAGTTTGGGGCATAGATGTTCAGAATTTAATATCATTTTGGTAGATTTTTTCCTTTGATTAATGTGCAGTGTCCTTCCCTGTGTCTTTTGATGAATTTTTGTTTGATAGTCTATTTTATTATGTATTAGAATGTTTACTCCAGCTTGCTTCTTGGATCCATTTCCTTGGAATTTTTTTCCAGCTTTTCACTCTGAGGTAGTGTCTGTCTTTGTCACTAAGGTGTGTTTCTTGTATTCAGGATCCTTTTATCACATACATTCTGCTAGCATGTGCCTTTTTATTAGGGAATTAAATAATTGAATCCATTGAAGTTGAGAAATATTAATGACCAGCGATTGTTATATCCTGTTTTCTGTTTTTTTATTGTTGGTGGTATAAGCGTGTTTGTGTGTGCATGTGTGTGTGTGTGTGTGTGTGTGTGTGTGAGAGAGAGAGAGAGAGAGAGAGAGAGAGAGAGAGAGAGAGAGAGAGAGAGTTTGTTTTTGATTTTCTTGTTTTTATTGGTATGGGATTATTTATTTCCTGTGTTTTCTTGGATGTAGGTATCCTTCTTGAATTAGAGTTTTCTTCTAGTATTTTATGTAGGGCTGAATTTGTGGATAGATACTATTTGTATTTGAATTATTCTTGAAATATCTTGTTTTCTCCCTTTATGGTGATTCCATAGTTTTGGTGGGTATCGTAGTTGAGGTTGACAACCTTTACTTTTTTTAGAGATTGCAGGATATCATCCAGACCCTTCTAGCTTTCAGTGTCTCTGTTGAAAAGTCAGGTGTGATTTTGATAGGTCTGCTTTTGTATATTACCATTCCTTTTTCTCTTACTGATTGTCATATTATTTTTTTTTTTTTATTAACTTGAATATTTCTTATATACATTTAAAGTGTTATTCCTTTCCCAGTTTCCGGGCAAACATCCTCCTCCCTCCCCTTCCTTATGGGTGTTCCTCCCACCCCCCCTATTGCCCTCCCCCCAACTGTCTACTTC